>NC_088645.1:32396649-32697901 GCF_964019385.1 Sycon ciliatum
TGGGTAAGTTGTACGAAATTCTGTGGGTCCATTGTTATTAGGCATTATGCCTGTTTTGATTTCCACTATAAATAAAGTACATGTGTGCAACAACATGTTACTTACAGTAGTCATCCAATGACGTAGGCTCACTGGCCCGGCCATAGCCAAGATTGGTTAGCGCCTGCACTGACACGGATGCCTCAGTCACAGGAGAACACTGCTGGCACTGTGATAGCAGGTTGCTGAGATCCAAGCTGTGCGCTGAATTGGGTACTGTGTGAGAGCAGACGCTGGTCGTGTGGCCCACCTTGAAAGTGATGTTGACGCGATAGCCGAGCAGGGAGACTTGGCCAGTGCGAGGACGCAGCCACGTGAGTGTGCTCATTGGAGCTGACGTGTTAACATTCACAGACGCCATTCTGGGAACTACAATCATGGGGTGTACGTTCACGCACATACATACGCAAACACACACACACACACGCAAACACACACACAAGTACCCAGATACATAACGGCACCATTTGGGAGGATTTTCAAGAAAATAGATCTTCATGCCAACTCGTGCAATAATCAGGTGCCTAAGCAAATATGATATGTTCACATACAGTCGACTAACTTCGCTAATAACGACTGCAGATACAACGACAATTCGCGAATAACGACAGAATTACCATGCCCAGAGCAAAGTCCTATCTAACTGTAATACATATAATGCGACTTCGGGTATAAGGACATATCGCGAATAAGGACACTTTTCTGATGCCCTGCTGAGTGTCGTTATACGCAAAGTTGACTGTATAGGTACAGAGAGGGAAAGTCCCACCTCAGTACACTATAGTAGTAAGCAAGTACTCACCTGGTTTGACGCGGACTATGAAGTGGAAAGTCGAGTTTGGTGAGGCTCTTTTGTCGCCCATTACAACACACGTGTACACGCCGTCGTTGGCAGCAGTGACGTTGTGGATGGTGAAGTGTTTGCTTGTGAATTTTCGGCACGGCAGCAGAGCGCTGTCATCTTCGTTGAACTGGTGGAATTTGCTGTATTTCCATTGGATGAAACTCATGGAACGTCTATTAGTCCGCAGTTCTGCAAAACAGTTGTACAATGTCATAATGAATACAGGATGAGCGAAAATGATTCTTACAATCGAGGGGAAAGTATTTCCGCGTACCGAAATTTTTTTACTAAGTACACAACCTACTTGTCAGAAGGGGAGAAGACAACAGAGTATACAATAAAAAAACAGCAGGGAGAGTAGGGGCTGCAAAGCAAGCCTGTAAACATACACTGATTCCTATGCTGTGGGTCCCAGGTTGGTCGGAGCAGCCGTTCCGAGGGTACGTCCATGCCTACGGAAGTCCATTGCAGTAGTGCGGGTATAAGCCTGTTGTGCCTCCGTTCTATTTAAATATTATGGTTTCATGAGATTGGCTTTGTGAATATACCCGTTCTCAAGTGATAACAGTCATAGCCAGCGATCATGGTGTAAACCAGTGGCATGGCAGGCAGGTAATGTGTTCACTGCTTACTGGTAAACGGGCAGCGTAGGACAAGCTTTGATCCCTCCGCCACCGTCACGTTCTGCTTTTGGCGACGCTCCTCCGGTGTTAGGTTCGGGTAGATTCTTGGCGATGGATAGCACTCGAACACTTCCTGAGGTCATGAGGGGAACACAATAGTAGAAGTAGCGCAAGAAAATTATTGTTATGAAGAGCTCTTCCCATTGTCTGAAAATCGATAATTCAGGGGTCGAGTGGTCAATGAGAGTCGAAAATTATACATGTACTGGTGATCTAGGGGAAATTGTAGTAGATCCACTTTGCAAAATTGCAAATAGAAGAAACCTTTAACAAAAGCTACGAAAAGAAAAGTATGCGATGCTTAAAATGTCAAAAAGGTCTTCCCATGGTGGAAGTAAATTTTGTTCAGAATATTTTTTCTTTGCAACCTATCAGACTTATCAAAATGTCTAAATCAAAGCTGATAATAGCTGGGACATTTTTGGTGTTGTTGATGTCCATAGCAGCAGGTGTATAGCAGGACCATCATGAGAATACTTCAAAAATGAAATAACTGAAAATAAAATACGAGTAGCTCACCTGCATTGATGCAGGGACCCGGAGACAGATACAGGTATGGTTGGTCTGGGTCTCTGGTCTACTGTCCTTGCAACGGTATACACCGTCATGAACTGGTTTGAATTTTCCCTGGATGCGATAGCTGCAGCGCAAAAGAGTGCAGTGAGCAAATGCATTGAACATGAATGATAGCATCAACAAAAGAGACTGAGTTGAAGTCCGTGAGGCAGGATGGGATTACATGTGATATATTTGATTGATTTTTTTTTGATTGATTGATTTTTATTTCACGGATCCTCCAGAGGCAAATAGATGCCTATCGAAGGGAGTCTCCTAAGTAAGTATGGAAAATGAAAAAGTATGTTCGTAAGGGAGAAGAGGTAGAAGATACATTAGAATATAGAGTACAGAAGAAGTAAATTCAGTACTTCGGGTAGTACATTGCATGCTAATCATAATGAGAATTAGAAAAGCAGCATTGCGGACTACTATGCGATGATCATTTCAAGTCTTATGTTGATTGGAAGAATCAGCACTTTACGGTGCACTTTACACTTTACGATGTGGGTTTGGGTTTGAAATTCTTTATTTTACACATGCATTTTTCTCATTTCTTCTCCAGGGTATGATTTATTGCATTTCAATCCATTGTGTTAACTTACCCGTAAAAGAGGCTAGGAAGTGGCAAAAAAAATTACGGAGCAAACTTCTGAATATGTACGGTTATTCCAGTTTCGCACGGTTTGCACCAACAGTTAAAGGTGTTCAGCTCCTCTACCCAGGCCGAGTTCCAGGGGATTGCTAGACGTGGCTAGTATCTTCCAAATTCCGAGGAACCACAATGATGTAACACAAGAGCCAAGGGAAATATGCAACATGCAACATTTGTTCATACATCAAAGTGATTTGCATGTAAATGTACATGTATTCATTTTACCAAATATGTTGAACTGTCAAGTTGAAACTTACCTGCTGCCCTGGGTAACATTTTCTTGGGAGCCATTCGAAGTCAGGCTGATGTAGCTTGTAGCTGGGTCTGTGGTCGTGCAATCTATACGCATGGGAAGGCTGGAACGGCCGGCGTAGCGGCACTGCACAGTGCATTCCGGAGTGCATGCGCCGTCCGCCCACTTTGGTGTGTAATACGTGGCTAAGAAAAACGATATACATATACATGTACATACAGAACAGAACAGAACAACAAGAACAATCAAGGTTTGTACATATAAAAAAGGTCATCAATCTCAGGACATCTAGCTGTTCTGACCTTGTTCGGATTCCTGAGCAGAGCTGAGAGTTACTGGTCGAAAGATCACAATGAAATCACAATGAAATCTTATGAAAATGAAAGCATTCTAGACCGGCTCAAGAAGAAGCTACATGAGAATTTCTTCTTCTTTTTCTGAAGTAAAAGATGTAGCAACCCTATCCGGTGGCAATTTGAGATATTTCAACGCGAACGGAGCAAGAATATATTCACCATTGCGGTGCGAAAACCTAGACCAGTAAATGCATGTAGATTACGAAAAATTTACACCTCGCAGCCACTGCTCTAACTACTTTTTCGCAACGACTTCGGGTGCGTTTGTTTCGTACGATCTAGAACAGGATCGAACAGCTGGTGCACATGGAGCAACCTCATGCCAACCAAACGGTACTCCAGAAACAGAGCATATTTTGTGAAAAGGGTGCCAAACTAGGTGCATTCTTCAAAAATGTGTACGGGTTACCATGGTCACTTTGTACGGCACAACGGGTCCAACCCAAAATCGTATGCACGTGATCATTTGGGACCAAAATCGATGTTCCCCCCAGGTTTGACTGTGAAAGAGTGAAACGACTCGTGAAAAGCAGAACATGTTCTGGCTGACCCAGAACACGTGCAGTTCCAACCAAACTCGCTGTTCTGGTGAATCCTGTTCTAGGTTGTATCAACCGAACGCGGCCCTAAACAGGGTCATGCATGGGTATCCATGACCCTCCTCCCACCTCCCCCCCCCCCCCCCCCCATTCAACACACACGATTTCCCTTGATGCGTGCATGGTGTCGACTGTGAAGTATATGGCGTAGGTCAGTTTACGCAAGTCCCTGCTTTCTAAATGTCACAGTAATTTGTCAATGTTTGCAAACATATCAGGACTTTACAAATAGTTAGTACATTATCTTATTGGATGTCAGCACAATACGTCGAGCACCGACGGTATAGAATCAATGACAAACTGATTAATTAGCATCACGTGATGCACACTTGCACTTCAAAGACCTTACATAATTGTATAACTTTCAATCCAATAATGAAGCTTCTTTCCAGTGCCATTTGACATGCACGCACTTGAAAATCCCAGCCCTTTTCCAGGGAAACCTTGCATGTCACAACAGCCCTACTTCTTATTGGAACCGCTCAACGTGCGTATCAGTTCGTGTTGGCAAGGGAGCTCAAGGACCGAACATCATCCTCAAGAGGTCTTCAAAAGCCTTGAGTGATCAGCCCCTCTTGTAGAGGCTAAAGTACAGATCATCGTGCTTGCTTATGCATATTATGGGCTAAAAACACTGATCTACTCAAACGGTGCAAGTCTACCTACGACGAAACACTCCAACGGAGAACCATACTGATGTCATGTCTCAATACCTTCCATTGGTAATGCTTGAAAATGATAGACAATATACACTCCTGTAACACAACCCTGAACATTTGTTCTATTAAAAACCTAGGAAATACATATTATAACTTACATGTACGTCCAATCACCAGGGGTGTAGTGTATATGAGCAAACGTACGAGGAAATAATTCGATTTCCAAAAGGCAAAAGTGCGATATCGTTGCAAAGAGACTTCCCTGTCTAACGCTTTAGTTCTCCAGAATAAATTGTGAGCTTCCAAGACAACGTTTCGTATACTTCGTTTCCCCCTTGCCGCTTCAGTGAGTCTAGGAGTTATTTCATTGTTGATACATTGCTATCACGTGATTAGAAAACTTCAACAAACCTTCGCAGAGCACGAATTCATGTTCATGTCGCAGTCTAAACAAATTACTTTCCGCCTGACGGTCGACTGGAGAGCGTTTGAGACAATACCCAAATCTGTTACGACTCCGGCGCGCATACCCCAAACTTGCATTTACTGAAAAGGTGTGTTCAATGGATGCCACTGCACCTTACACGACGGAGTAGAAATGCTGTTGAGGCACAGCACACACCAGACTAAAACATGTACCTCAAACACGCAAACCCCATAAGTCCCCAAATCTCCTGTCATCATGCTGCATCCAACCAATCCCCTACTCAAAATCACATCAGCACATACCGTTCTCAGCGTAGACTCTCCAGTCCGATAGTTTCGGATTCTCCGGCGTGGCCAGCGAGGCTCGTCCCAGAGTAAGTAAAACGATAAGCATGAACACACAGTTCATGTTCTGTGCACGTTCAAGGACGTTCTCCATCATCATCATCAGCATCATGATCATCGTGATCTGCTAACGCTCTGAACTCTGGGTATCTGAGCAAATCGATTAGAGTTCGGTTTGTAGCGGGGCGTTCCTCAGGCTGGTCGCACCGATTCTGTTGATATCGCTGGAAGAAGGTTTCTCTTTCGGTATTCTTGTCCTTCTTGCTGAGCAATTCTCGTCTTGTTTCTGCTGTCCTGATGAGCTGGGCCGGGTTTTATAGCACTGCTGCGCTCCACTGCCTGTTCACTATGCATTTCAGCTTGCAGCGTAATTTTTAGGTGACCATGGTCGAACGGTGTTCCGGCAGGATTGGTAATCGACGTCGCGTTGGATCTCCCGTCTTCGACCAGCACGCCCAAACAGGTCAACGGAAGCTCCGGCTGTCATAGGGCTTTTCGGAACCAGGATCCTGGATTCAAGATTGTACACAGCATGCAGCCTACTCAGTACTCCTGCATGCGCTTCGGTGTCAAAGAGGCACCAGACGCGACAAAGACTACGGACAGGTTTGCCGCTTTTTGCACGTTCAAAAAATAAAATTAGGGCAAAAATCGTCGACTTCCCCCCAACCCGAAAAGCTAAACATGCATGTGCACGTAGAAAGTGGGAAGATGAAATGTAAAGTTGTCTATTTCCATGCCTGGCGCTTTTAGGACTGTTCTCGGGGTGAGAGGACTTCTCCGTGTTCCGCAGCGATGGTGCAGAACATCAATAACTCACAGTTCCTCCCTTCTTAACCCCTGGCTAGTTTTAACCACGACCGGTACACGGTTCGATGAAGCTGCGGAAATGATTCATAACCATTTGGAGAGCTAAGTCTGGGGAGGTTGCGAAACTTGTAGCCATAGCTACTGAAGAAGAGAATTTCTTGATCTACTGCAACTACATGTACATGTACATTCTACAACGGTTGTCAGGTTCAGGAGGCAGCAGTTGGATCTTCAGTCAGAACTAGATATTTTGTAGTTTCCCAAATGTCCAAGTCACACCTAATGTGGGCCCTGTCGGAATGAGTCAGAAGGTATTCCGAACAAAGATCGTAAGCCAGCACCGCCAATAATCCTTGTGGTCCATTTCCTTTGCTCACGGGCCACTGTAACGCCTTGGAAATAGCCATCATAATTATCTCTACACTATCATTCATTTGGCGTAGCGGATGGGGTTTACTGAGAGAAGGTCTTTGATCGACACATAACAGCCACTGCATGGGTGTCGCGTCCGTTGTTATAGTATTTTCCTGTGCCACAGTGCGTCGAGCATTCTTCACTGGAGTAAAGTGCTGACAGTGCAGAACCTACCATCTGACTGTGGAGACATACAGGTAGGTATCTGTACATTATGTGTTTGCACGTGAGTTATGACATACATGCACATGACTGTACTTCTGGTGACCAGATATCGTTGCTGCACGGCAGCCTGTGACCGAACTTCCTTCCGGAACGCTATGCACATGCTTCCATCACTTGGCGATCCGGCAATGTTTGGTAAACTGAGTTTATATGACTCGTACACGTGCTTGTACTTGTGCATACATGTTTGGGTTGTGGATAACTATTTACTTCGGTACACAGCAGTGAGTCCGGAGGGATGTTGGTGTTCCTTGGCGCCAGAGAGGGACTTGCCTGCATTACTGGAGTGGAGATCTCATCATCCTGAGATCCCATCTTACTGAGTTAAGTTTTGAAGTGGAGATGTAGCGTAACGCTTCATGTGCTGAAAGAATCCCAACTGATAACCTTCAAGAGATGATGCGCCACCCCGAGGCTAAGAGTTCAAGTTAAACAGAAATACTTTTGCAAACTAAAAAAGCCAATTACATCATACACAAAACTGGCATCATGACTCCGAAACAATCCAAAACCCTATTGGCCCACTGGCATTCCAAACATGTTGGCTAAATGTTTTCATTCCCGGAACTCAACTAACATTTTGTCTTGCTGAAGTAATGTCGCGTGTGTCGTAGATTACCCCTCTCGCATCAGCCCAGGGCTGCATAATTAACCCCTTTACCGTTTGTACGTACAAATTTCGACCGCTCGTGGTTGATGACTTCTATGCACACAGCGCTGGACCGGTTCATCGCAGGGAGCTTGGATTTTCCCTACTGATAGCCAACATGTACCCGAAGAGGGTGCCAACAATTTTTTTATGTGATGCGGGATAAAAAATAGCGGAAATTCCTACTTGAAAAATGCGGTTTGGGGAAAGTGCGTATCTGCTTTGGTATTGCCTGCAGATGTTCTCGACTTTCGCTTGAGCTGGCTTCGCGACTGTCTGCCATGCTGTGAAAACCATGGACGGGGAGCAAGCTCTTTTGCTTCTGGAGGCCCTTCCCGACGACCCTGTCGCCTCCTCATCCAGCGAAGATGGGTTTGTGGAGCCAGACGATCCTGTTGAAAATATTTTTTCTGACGACGATAACAACGATGACATGTTGAGTGAAAGCAGCACAAGCGAGAGTGACATGGATGTCACACACGAGTACAGTGCCGCTGAGATACAATGTAAGTGCTGCTAATGGTGAAAGGGGACATGGCAGAGGACGTGGCAGAGGGAGAGGAATAGGCCGTGGATTAGGCCGTGGTCGCGGTTGTGATCGTGGTGCACAGGTACAGCCAGCAGTACAACCTGCACTAGTCGATATTTGCAACACTTGGGAGAATGCTGACACCGCTGTGACTGGTAACACTCCTGCATCCCACAGAGAGAACGAACCTGGTATCCATCTACCCGAGGGAGCCACTCCAGTGCAAGAAATTGATTTCTTGCATACTTCAACAATTTGCTCAAACAGCAATACACCCAAATTTCAAGTGCTAAAATAATAGTGAAATATTATTTGTTTTTTAAAGACTTGAATAACACTCCTGAGGGGTTTTACTTTCAGAATCAACCTATTTTGTATTTAATAAAACTGAAAATTAAAAACGTTACAGCATCAACAATGGTGGTGTGTTTTTTGTTGTTGTTCGTGTCCACGTACAAGTACCTAAAACATTACAGGGTTGCGCCACGTCATCTTCTTCGTGCCAAGCGCTACCTGACGTGCCAGCCCGTTATATAAATACCACTGGCCATGCCTTGATCAGGGGTCATGCGTGAACTGATGGTGGCGGTGTTGCGAAGGGGAGATATGTTCCGGAGGATGACTTTCCAGCTTGGAAAGCCCGCACGGCCAGGGGTATATTAAATTTTACCAATATTTTAAACGTTAACGGAATGAGTCAAATGACTATACAGCTGCAATTATGTCATAAATTAATATCACCCGCATGACATGGATAGAGTAGCCGACTGGTGGTTCCGCACCATTTGGCCTGTAGAATTGTGCAGGGTATGTAGAGAAACCAGCGAAATTCCGTACGAATATCATTAATTTTGATATGATGAGTTTTCAAATGCATAAGAAAAGGGGGGGGGAAAGTTGACGGATTTGACTCGACTTTGCTTGTACGCCGAG
Source organism: Sycon ciliatum (assembly GCF_964019385.1). NCBI lineage: Eukaryota > Metazoa > Porifera > Calcarea > Leucosolenida > Sycettidae > Sycon > Sycon ciliatum. The sequence continues at coordinate 32,405,624 of NC_088645.1, forward strand.
AAGCCGGAAAGGGTGAAAAGGGTGGAAGAAGAAGGAATAATTATACCAACACGTTACTTAAATGATAGTGAGTAGTTAAAAAGGAAGAATATTTACTTCAATATGACTGTAAACAGTATGGTTCAAGCCTTCCATGGTCACTGTCGGAGAAATACTTGCATTGAATAATAGTCCATTGCATGTTTCAGATACCTCTCAAGACGAACATTATCGTGGTGTTGTCTCATCAGGCAGCACTTTCAAGGAATAAAAATAACCACGTCGGAGAAGTTTGATCTCGACTCTAAGTGTACAAGATCAAGTGCACCAGGACGAGTTGTGCACAGCCACCATTCCTATGCATTCCATTCTATCAAGATCGCTAAGCGTGCAGTAGTACCTTTTTTCTTTCTTTTTCACCATGTTCACAAACCCAGCTCATGATTATGGCGGTAAAAACACCCCTGCCCACACACGCTCTATGGGCTTCAAAGTTCTGGAACGGAGCTCTCCTTCTCGCCACCATCACCATCAGTTCGCGCCTGGCGCCTAGTAGATTCATGTTTAGCGGTATCCGACATAGCAAGCTGGTACATCAGGTATCGCATGGCACATAACAGTTAGAGATGACACAGCAACGACATAGCTCGATTGCGACTGTACGTTTCTTCCCCGCTGGATTCATCAGGCAATATTCTTCTTGGATGTCTTCATACCGAAGACATCCAAGAAGAAGATTGCCATGTGTGTCTTTACCACCATCTAATTCAACCGTAAGTACAGCTGCAGTGGTTTCTTCAACTACATACCCAGCTCGAAAAGAAAATGAACGACCATCGTACGGAGACTAGGACCAACCGTGCAAATAGTGAGCAGGAGGAGCACCGAGACGCAGCAGTGATGGTGGGGCATTGATGGCTCTGCTGACCTTAGGTCTCGGCATCACGGCCAAGAACACGCACCAGACAAAAACAAAAGATAGACCTGTACGGGTCAGGATACCGCACCTTGGAGCTAAAGACACATACAAACAATGCGATGGAGCGCAAAGAATGTAAAGTAGCTTCAATACTATCCGACGGTCAGCACTGGCAAGTGGCAACACTAGACACTCATCGCCAAAATATTCAGAACAGAGACGGTAACTACTAAATAGTTAATAGCTGATAGGCTTAGCATAACGTCCGCACTACTCTTTGTAGGGGAAAGATATAGGCTAGAAACAGGTGTGTGGGTCGTGGCCGGCCCTGATGAAGTGATGTACTCTGTGGCATTGCTAGTGACCATAGTTTCTGAAGTTATCATGCTAGTGTGTTCTGCATGTGCAATATATGTCAATTGGGAACTGAACGCACACAGGCTGGTTGTGAATTGCATGCTCACACTAACAGCTGTCTCAGTCAGGGTGGTCAGGTTGCCAAGAGAGAATGCCTCCCAGTACGGACCATACACCCAGAATCCTTGGTACGAGAACTCCCAGTCATCGTTGAGGGATAAAACTGGGAATGCGCGGAGAAAACGATGTAATGGAGCGGCTAGGTTTGTGAGCTCCGTCGTCGACCTTACTGCGAATTTCACTTCCACCAGTGCCCCTCCTGCTGCAGTGCAGTTCATTAGAGGGATTACATCGTGGGGATGGCTAAACGTCGTGCATACGTCCTCAGTGGTTTCGTCCAATTGCATAGCAAGCGGTTTCTCGAGCGAACAACATGAGCACAGCTTGCTGAAGATATCGGTGAGACGTTGATGCCAAAGTCGAGAGAATTCAGTCTGAGCCGGACAAACCCGCAAAGAACAGACAATAAGGAAACCTGTTAAATTCTTGGATTAATTAAATGAGTGTGGAGGTACAGTGATTGTAAGGTCATGCGCAAGGTGAGTTTCAAAATGTAGCACCATGAATTATTCTGCTTCTGATGTAATCCCAACAGGCTAATGGTGGGTAAAATGGCACCAAATAGATTGAATTCGGAATCGATTATATGCCAGGAAGCACGAGATGTGAACAAGTGGGCAATGTGGGGTTGGTAAGCAGTACGAGGTCTTACTTACCACCGACAAGGTGTTGGTGGCAGAACTGGAATTGCTGTTACACCCATTCTCGTTGGCCTTCATCAACAGGAGGAATGTGTGAAGATGCGTTTTCGTCAGACCTAAACGGACACAGTACAGTCATGCAGTATAACAAAAGTCAGCGTACCTGAATATGGGCCGCCATTATCAAGGAACAGACAGTATAGAGATCACATGCTGACGTCCAAGAAAGCGGAACTAGTGCACGGCACTTTTACATTATCTGAACGATATTTCAAGCTAAGCTTTGTACCACAATACATGGAACGGGGGAGCAAATTTGATGCCTGAAGTGCATTTTTGCGAGAACAATCCGACAAAGGAGCATATTTGGCGTGCTCAATATGCAATGTACATGTGTACGCCATTGCCAATTGTTCCAGTGATGCTGCACGTTCCAGTGCAGTAGAAAGAAACCCAGTGATGTAATCCGAATTTGTTAAGGGCGTCAACTTTGCGCTTTTGCTGGACTTCACTCAGGGCAACTACACAGCAACAGGTAACTGGCTTTTGCAGAGTGCAAATCGTGAGATGCAATCGCTGGCACGTTCTCACGAAGGAGGCACACCGTTGTGTACAAAATAGATCTATTGATCGAACCCTACTTAAAGATGCAATGAAAAATTAATGAAAAATTTTCAACGACAAATCTACGTACTTGGGTGGTAGTTCCAGTTTTCTGGCTCGCTTTTACTGCTTCGTATGCCATCACGCGTGATATACTGCAACTCAATAGCCAGACTGACGGTAGAGTCTTGGGACGCCATGAAGCAGGCTTCTGATGGAGTCAATTCTTGTTTTGGGTCGGCTTTGCTCTCGAACCTCTCGACCAGGTGGCTCATCGCCATGCTCATGCGACCTTGACGGAACGTGCTGATTACGATTAGTTTCGTTGTCGGCTCGTGGTCTTGCTGGATGGCCACGATTTTGTTCCCTGGCCGCGCGTGAGGCTTCCTTGGTGCATCCGGAGGAACCACTGGAGAGAAAGAAAGAAAATGAGATATAAGTTGCCTAAATGAAGAAAAACTCGATGCTTTGTTACCAAGTTACGAAGAAATAGGTAAACGTTCCTCGTGCCAACAAGCACGGAAACAAACTCGCTTTTACCGAATAACAGCAAAACAAGTGCCATGTACATGCACATACGGTGGTGGACTTCCGCAACATTTTGAAGATCATGCAGTAATCTCGATAGACCAGTTATCAAACAAATCTGTCGATATAATATACATTGCTTCCTAGCTTTCGGCCACTTCACTATAATCCTACATCCGTCACCACCATGCGCTCTTAGCGGAACCAATGCACGAAGCATAAGCACACCAGCGCAGCAAGTACACTTTCGTCAACACGGCTTACTTATAATATTGAAGAGCGCCTCGACGTTGGTCTCGGACATTCTGCATGAGATTGTTGTTCTCCGGGCGAAATCCAGGAGTCGTAAATCTACGATGATCACGCTTGTCCGCGCAAAGAATACTCCGATTGTGCTGGAGTTTAGCGGCGTTCCGTCCTGAGACCACTGGACAGATTGATTCAGCGCCCAAGGCATTGTGGCGTAGGGACACGTCAGCCTCCTCGTCACGAGCGATGTCTCGTTTATGACTTTGTTGATGTTTCTCTTTCGGGTGTCTGTACCAAAACAGTTTGGAAAGTAAAATAATACACACACAAAACAGCAGTAATGAACAGGGAATAAAAGCAATTTTTCAGGCAAGTCACAGCCTTTTCCTGGGCAATGCTAAAGGTGTAAATGTTACTAGGCAGGCTCACATTCTCTGATGCAACTTGAATCAAATTTATCATCCCCACCATGAAGTATGCTTGGACCAAAATATGATAATTATATATTTAAAGGTCAGTATCTCGTGCGAACAGAGTCTGCCACGGTCGAACTTCACAAGCCATTGGCTGAACACATGAAACACCTTTTCACTTTCTAGCCTTATACATATACATATACATATACATAATATACATAATATACATGTACATCTCCAAGAGACCAGGCACACCGCATCTTTGTGTACGCGGCATTTACGGACGTCAGGCGCATGTCAGGCCATTGCCATACCTTGCTGTATTGTGACGAAGTAATCTACTCTGTCATAGTATTCTCGTCTATGCTTCTCCAGCAGCTCACAGGTGTACTGGCCGGCCATGCTTCTTGTCACGTTCCGCAGGACGTAGGTGGGGCTCCACTGGCTAGCGCTGGAGATAGGTGAGCTGTTGAAGAGCCATCGACGTAAGTGAGTAGCCCCGCCTGTCAGAGCAGGAGGAATATGATGCAGTCAAGAAACAAGGAATACACTCGCATGGAGAGCCACGGATGAAAGTATTTCAAAGAAAAGGACCACGGAACTACAAGTTCCGCTATAATGTCCAATTTAACCACCAGTTACATGAAAATCAGCTCTACAAACATTGCACGACACTGACCGACAGTGCTAATGTTCCACAACAAACTGCCAATCAGCTCTAGTACGTCTTGGAAACGCACTCCAACAGCGTTCCACAACTAAGGTTCTAAGAAAAGGACCGAGGAACTACAAGTTACGCTATAATGTCCACTATCACCACCAGTTACTTGACAATCAGCTCATGCGATCATGTCTTGGTTGCACGCACCTTTCCCTCCTATGGTATTCCTAGGAATACCATAGGAGGGAAAGGTGCGTGCAACCAAGACAAGCCCAAGCTGAAAGTCTTATCTGTGTTGAAGGACTTTGGCAGATGTACATACATGCATGTCGATGACGATACTTGCAAGACCATTGGACAATACGGTCCAACGACGATTCAAGGACGCAAAGCAACGAACAATCCAAGTTGTAAGGCTGTCGGAGTGCGCATCCATGGCGTGCTAGAGCTGGTTGGCAGATACATGTAGTTGTAGAACGTGCCGTGAAATGTGATCGTATGAGCTGATTGTCAAGTAACTGGTGGTGATAGTGGACATCATAGCGTAACTTGTAGTTCCTCGGTCCTTTTCTTTTCTGAAAATATATAGACTAGTAAAATACTTCACAGGTTCAGGCAATCTTGGAATTGCCAATCCATGCAGCAACACAAAGGGCAATACTGTTGAAGTACAAATGAACTGTACACAATGTATGAGACAGACCAGAGGGGATGAGACGGAACTACGCAGAAACTTTACCTGTAGAAAAGCAATCCAACACTAGGCTGGGTTGACCTTCAAAACCTCTCACGTTGCGAGGCCCCGGTGGAGAGATCTTTGGACGTATCGCCTGCAGACATTGTTGCTGTTCCTGCGGTTGAATAGATTTGCGCAACAATAATGTCATCAAAAGCGCGAGGTAATTCAGCCAAATGTCGCACAAGTGAACTCTCACATTCATGTACATTCACAGCAGGAATTATGTTCAGGTATCATGCACTCACTTGCTATGTTCACTCGATGTTCCAGTAAAGACAAATTAGTCATCTCATAACCAAAATACACAACCACTGCCGTCCTAAGGTTTACTGTGGTACATTGAAATTCAATAATTAAATAGCTCTGTGCCGTGTCCAGAAATTCATTCCCTTGTCTGTTTCTAAAGCCTAACGGATTTGGGGCCTCCCGCAATAATGAAGCTACTGAACGAGATGCGATGGGAATTAAATTCTGCCAGTCGCTAAAAAATAAACTCTCTGGAAAACGTCACGCGATAGAGCCATCACATAATTCACAGACTCACCTGCTGACCCGATGTGACCACTAGACACTCGCATCTTGTCCAAAACAGTGTTCGCAGTTCATTCACTCCCCGACAGCGATATTCGCCACTGTGAGTACTGGCTTGCAGGTTCAGAACCTCCAATCTGAAAGCGTACACGAGTCGAAACAAAACAGGACGTACAAATTGTAGCGGTCAGATCCTTCGAATAACCTATACGACCATCCTATGACCCATCCAGCCAGCTTTTCAGAGAGGGAACTTTCCCCGATACTGAAAACTAAATTACTCGATTCGAATTAGTATTAAATTGCTTTCTCAGAGCGCTTTCGGCATAAAAAGTGAATGCACTTGTTTACACAATCAGATTGGCTAATCGTTGGGTGGTCCGTAAACATTTTAGAATACAGAATGCACAGCATGTGGCTTTGTTCGTCAAATTTCCTTATTCCAATGGTGATCCATGCCCAGGAAAAATATCTCCTCAGCAAAAAAACACTTACATTTGTAAGTCACCATCGTGCCTGACTTTTCTCCTGATTGTCATGCCGGATGCTGTTAGTGCTGACGTGTTGGTAATGGACTGGCCGTCCTTGGAGAAGGTAGCAACTGTAGACCAGCCGCACTTCATGTGCCATGATGTGCCGGACACTTTACAAGTCTTGGCACATTGGTTGTCGCACTGCGGCAAAAGAACTGTATTCATAGGGGAGTGCAGAAAGGAAACGCAACGTACATCAATATGTTAGACATAAAATTGCAATAGCATTATAGAAAAGAGCAAGCGTCATAATTATTTCTCACAATCAAAACTTCTGCCGCTAGGGTTTATCGGGTGTTAGCGGCCGTCGTGAGTTTTCTTCGGGAACGGATACGATAATTTATTTTTATTATTTTATTTTATCAAAACTTCTAACAATTGACCATCCAAATGTGCAGCCTTTTCATCACAATAGAATACACTGGAAAAGAAGCAGAAAAGGCAAAAATATATTATAGATATAGACCAGAGATGTGATGACAGTATCTCGAAGAATAGGAGCCAGAGAAACGGGGCAAAAAGCCTACAGCTTACACACGAGGGAAAGGGATGAGTGTGAAGGAACAAGACAAGAATATGATTTGACTTGTGAGCAGTGGTGTCGAACACTACACCATTTGGTTTCTGGTTACGTTTCTTTGCGCTGTTTCTATTACATCCCTGCTGTATGATAGCATGCCTTTGTTCCTGTCAGTCCCCCCAACTACATACAATGCTCTATATTTTTACCAATTTTGCAGTGCATTTCCATTCATTATATCTATTTTGGGGAACTGAGTGTTGCTTCCTACATGGGAGCTCGCGGTTTTCCTGCCGACTTGAATTCTCACTTCACTGACTCACGACTGCCTTCCACAGCACAGAAGAATTCCATCGAACCGTCCACTCCCTTTATTTTGCGCGTAAAAGTGGCATACGATCCACACAATGCTCTTGATGTTACTGGTGACCTGTTATTCTGTGATACACATTTCGGGGACCACTCATTCTGTGGGGAGTCATTCGGGCCACCAGTTTTCTTTGAACGCTCTCCATTTCTCTCTTTTACTCGCTCTTCGCCCCCGCCCCTTGAGTCTTTCTCTCACTCGCATTCCTTCTCTTCTTACCCCTATATCGCTCTTGCTTTTTCTGCCTCTCTATCTATCTCTCCCACCCATCTTTGTAGATACTCATCCAGTCCACCAATATCCGTTCACTGAGCCTCCTTGCTCTCATAATTCTACACCCGGCTGACCCAACGCATACGTGCACATGCATTACAGCTTCGCTAAGACACTTACATGAACTTGCTTCAGGTGCGAACAGTGCGTTCATTTGGAGCAAGGCGATACAGATCAGTATCAGGTGTCTACCTACATGTATATCCTTCATGATACTTCAGTAGGTGATAGTATCGAGTAGCCAATCAGTACCACTCGGCACTTTTCTCCATTCCGTTGGGAGTGTTGGACACACAGTCTATCCCTCACTGCAAACGTTAACAGGGACGACGCTTTCAGTCTTGCAAGACCATTGAATACTATCAGACAAGGTGCAATATGTATGAAGGCAGCGGGGCCAGCTCGGCAACCTCACAGCAGGTAAAGATTGCGATAGCCTGTGAACCGTGATTGTGTTTGTCTAAGACCTTAATCCAATCACGGCGATTTGATCAACTCTTCTTCCACAGGTGCAGAAAGTAAACAGGCCCAATTCATGTTGAATCGTGCAACACCAACAGGAGATACAGCCGTTAGTCTGCTCACCTCTACAGAGTAGAGCCAAGAACACGCAGTTTCATGCCAAACCGCATAGGTTAGGTCAATCTATACTGTATGGCATGGGACATTAATTTGCTTGCCCTTCATCCCATTGCTGCTCCAATTCTCTCCGGCAGTGGTATTGTCTACACTATATCCTTGCCGCGTGGGTGGCCCACAGCTTGGGGGCATCTTCCCCTTGACTCATTAGCAAGCCGGGGCACGTTTACGAAGCGTGGAGATGATCTAGTCCTTCTAGGCTCAGCAGTGATCTTGACATGCGGGCATCTTCAAGTGACAATCGTTTGACACCCTCCCCAGCTCCATGTCAATGCTAGCACGAGATCTCTCAGACTGTCTCACGATGTTTCCTCACCAACATCACTGGGTGCCGTGGAGGCTGTACTTGAACGCTAGATACCCGTGCACCAAATGTTTAGCTCCCTCGGTATTAGACTGTTTTCACATCCAGATTAGCTCCCTCCCTCCATTTTAGCTCATTTTCTTCCTGTTGAAGTTGCGCTTCTGTTTATGTTGGCCATACAAGAGGCTTAGGTATACTGAAAAGAACGAGAAAAGGAGAAAGAACGATGGATAAAAACATTTTCAGGAAATCAGATTGATCATGAGTTGCCAGGACCGGTGGATATGCCAAGGGATGTTCGTGAGTCATGTCTTGCACGTTAAATCGTATCCCAATTAGAAGGCAAAAATCTGGACTACAAAACTGACTGCGAACGCCAGGTGTGGAATGCCAAGTGTGGAGTGAGCGTCCTTCGCTTTGGCAACAGATGCTTTAGTACTAGTTCCAATATCATGCAATTGGTGCCTATTTTCTCGTGCCTTGTGTTCGATGGTAACATTGAGTTTGGAATGAATGCCATCGTACGAATTCATGATGCCACGCAGTGCTCAGCTCGACATGTGCTGTCGTTGCTCAACATCTGTTGATGTTGGGTATAGGATGAGCTGAAGCCTTGACTTTTCCAGCTTGTGTAGACCCTCCAGACCTTTGACAATACGATGTAGGGACACCAGGTACGATGTCGGTTATAATTTGCACCAGTTGCTTGAAACGATTGAGAGACTAGGGCATAATAATGTGATCGAACTGTTTCCTCGATTACGCAAAAAAGCTTTTCAGAAGAAAACATCTATCGCAGGTGGATGCCTGCCATCAAAACACAAATGTGGCAAATGGGATTTTGGCCTTTGGCCTCTGGTTGGTGGATCTGACCTATCCTCCCCCACCGTTTAGGAGCCGCATCTGACGCCTGATCATGGGGTGGTGGCGTCCCACGGAAGCGGAAAGGTGGTTCTTGACCAGGGAGTTGTACGACTACTTGTTCATGACCTACCCAGTACGCGAACCCGTCGAATTTTTTATTTTATTTTTTTACATAACACAAATTAATCACGCGCCCCTCGGTTTTTTTAACGCAGAGCGCCGAGAAAAGTGCAACACGAAGCTAGCATAAAAGGGATCAGGCGCATTCTGTTCCATGCAAGCACAGCAGTTTGTATTGCGTGTTCCACACTCAAGATTCAGTGGAATGAAATCGGTCCCTGCTAGGCTTGCTCGCTTCGCGCAATCATCAGGAGACATCTCAAGGCTGTTGTTGCTCGAGTAGAAACGGATTTAGTCAACTGGACCTTGTTTATTGGAAAGTTCCGGGGCACTGATCTTTTCGCATCCCAATTGAGCACTGTTACTTGTTTTCAAGGTTATTCTGTTGTGGGTTCAACATTTTTTACCGCCAACGTACCCCTACAGCGAGAAAAATCATAATGTCATACTAGTACTGTTTTCAGAGAAGAGAGTTTAATAAACAAGCGATCGTGGCGAGCAAAACCAAGATAAAGTTAAACTCTCCGATTTTTGTTCACCTGGAAATAGACTGGAGATTCCGAAACCCAACCAAGTAGAAATGGTTATTAACTAGTGCTGATAGAGACAAGAAATATCCCTCTGTTCACCATCAGTCATACTTGCCTAAGCCCTCCTCACGACGCGGAAAAAGTGAAGTAAATTATCTTGTTCGTTCCAGAAGGGAACTCAGGACGGCTGCTAACACCCTATAACCCTATAAATCTAGCGGCAGATGCAGTGCCTAACCGTAGGGCTGAGGGGATAAGTGTCATATCCACTGGCACAAGTGCATTCAGAGCTCAAGTATCAAATTTATATTCCGGGGGCCCTATTGCTTATCGAAAGAAAAAATAATGATGCTTAATTCTAGGTGTTCGGCGAATGGCTATACAGTGCACTCCATGTATATTGACGTTGTTGGTTTGACAGCATGAACAAGGTGTTCTGTACTAGTATTGGATTATGTAATACCATAGTGTACTATAATGTACGGATGGACATAAGAGGGGAACCATGTGTCCTTTACTACTGTAAGTGACTTTTGTGACTAGTTACTAGTTACATGTAGATCCGGGACAGAAGGTGATCGCACTCAATTCACCCAGCATCATGTCAATGAGGGAAACATAGTCATGTCAAGTGTTCTCGTATATGCTAGAAGTTGAACAAGTCGCCAGAGTTTCGCGTTGACAACAATGGTCTGGCAATTCAAGTCTGACTGCTTCTTTGTAATATTGGTAATCAAGGTTAACACCTGGCATTTTCGGCACATGCACCATACAGCAGTACTCCCTGCGCGAAAGAGCTTTGGCCTGGACAGATTGACCAGGCGACTCTTGGGCCTTTTATAGACCGTATTGAGCCCATTTTTCCTCTTGACCTCATGGGTATCTAGACAACACAGATCCGCAATCACTTACTGGAGCCAGTGGAGGAAGTCGATTGGTTAGCAGCAGGTGACGACTCAACAAAGCACATTGAGCCTAGAATAAGAAAAATAATCCTCATATTTAGAAGAACACCTGGCTATTAGTATCGCGAGTCTTTATCTTTGCCAGCACACGATGAGATTCCATTTATGCCCACAAAGTTTGGAAAGGAGCAGAGACACGCCGGGGACCAGTTCAAACTTCAGAATAGCTGCATAAAAGAAAGAAAAGGAGTCAAACCTGGTTGGTAGCAAACTTCTTTCTCTGGATGCAAGTAAAGTTTCACCATCACCACCATTTGCCTTGCATGCAGTCATTTTATTTCATGATGATGAGAACCCACCACATCATCATTAGGCGGACGCCATACTAAACACATAGTAGATTCTTGACATACAATTTATCTTTTTCCGCATTCAGATATTTTCAGGATAAACTTTCAACCCAGAATCAGTCCATTTCCGTGACAGTTTTCCTACATGTACTTAAACTCCATGGGTCCCGCTGACAACAACCAGATACCGGTACACGCACCAGCGCTAGAACTAGAGTACCCTGTCGGTGTGCGCCATTCATTTGATTGACTACACAGTACGTGCCCTATCATGTACTGTCGTGGACATGGAAATTCGGTGGCACGTCTAGCGGCCCAGCGAGCTGGCCATGCAGCCGTGGTCCATGGCGGTCGGGGCATTTATGCGCTGCAGCTCGCTGGTCGCATCGGATCAACATGTGCACTGCATGCAGCGTTCTGTACGCGCTGAGGGCGCCGGCCCCGGTCAATCGACTGGATTTCCATGTCCACGACAGTAGATTGAAGTACTCGTATTCCGGATAGCTACTGTATATCATGCCTCTTCGAACTGCAATGTTGTATTTTGACAGTAACCTGTCAATATTGGCCAGTACCCAGAGAAAAAGACTGTCAAACTGGCTGATCTTTTCCCGGTAGAGCAGATGGTGGTAAGATTGCATGTCGCTTTCTGTGTGCCACAATCCGCGAGGACTGTTGCATCTCCGCTTAGTCTTTGAGCGGGGATTGTAGAAAATGTTCTCTTGTCTGGACCTTCGTAGCACACCGCAAGCGACCGAGGTTGATTTTTGAGGGTCTGTGGAAAATCTTGAAAACACCGCCATTCCGGCAACAGGCTCTCAGCTGCACCAAATAAACAACTTTGCCAATATTTCGCCCATTGGCCATCATCAGGGCATTGAGGTAGGGGAGGCAAAAATACGAAATATAAAGACGAGTTATGCAGGCAGATGAATGTTCTAGAACTAACACATCATGGTGACACAATTGGCAAGGCCAGCAAACTTAACAATCATCACTTGTAAGGTGACCTAAACAGAACGAAAGATGAGAACTCACACATACACACAGACACAATTTGGCAAGAAGGCAAGACAACTAACACTAAAGTTTACAATCATCACCTGTAAGGTGACCTAAACAGAAGAAAGAGGACTAGTAAGACTATCACAGCACGTACAAGAACACTTCCAAGTGTGGGAATGCTAAAGGCGATCTATGTATATGACAGCGGTGTGTGTGCAAAGTATGTGTATGTGCTGTGTCAGGTGGTAAAGGTCTGTGGAAAATCACTGCATTTATTTTCTCAGTGACAAATGCACAGCAAGAGCGGTCTGTTTGCGTGCAGTGCTCGAATATACACACGGATTGGTTCATTCATTCCAGCTGGTCCGTATAGTTACCCGCACATGTGTTTTGGAGAAGTTTTGAGCAAAACACGCTCACAATTGATCCGAAGTCAAGTGCACGACGAAAACGAGCTGGGAAGTGCGCCCTGATTTCCCTCATGCAGCAACACGAGCTTCAGTGCCACCCGGACAGTAAATTTGAATACAGCAGCAAAAATATAATCTAGCTACTTGTCACTAATAGTAAGGGATTTCTTATGGCATTACCAGGCACAGTCAGGAAATTTGACTGCCCTGTTTAGCTTCAAGCTTCTCAGCAGATAAAGGATAATAGGTGGTGGATTCCTGAACTTTTTAATACGTAAAAGACAAAACGGTCTGCTGAAAGTACACTCCGGCAAGTCTCCCTACTGCCCTCGCGGAGGCCTTCATCACTACTGCCGTACTGGAACACACCGTGCTTACGTACTCCAGATATCAACTGGCGTGCAGTGTTTTATGAGAGTCAGGCTCATCGAAAGCGACCAATAGAGAGGGTAGTATGCAATAAGTACGGATGTCACCTCTCACATCATGTCTACTAATTACGCGTGAATGTCACGTGTGGAACATGACGTAAAAATGCTGGACTTTCAGCACATACAGGTAGATTCCTTCCTGCCTAAGAGCCATACACAATGTATCTACCACCTCGGTAACAGGGACAGCTGTAATGAAATCTGTATCACAGTAATATAGACCTGCTCATCCTCCTCAGAATTAGAGGCTGATGGAGTCAGCCGTAGGAAGTGTGGATATTTTATTACCCCTAGTCACTGTTCAGACAGCGTGTTGTACCTTTACTTTATTTTTACATGTAAACGGAGAATGAACATGGTCGGCCGCAGAGCGCAATGGTGGTGGTGGTCACAGGTGGTGAAGTGGACGCTTACATGTCGCCATCGCCATGCTCATGCGACCTTGACGGAACGTGCTGATTACGATTAGTTTCGTTGTCGGCTCGTGGTCTTGCTGGATGGCCACGATTTTGTTCCCTGGCCGCGCGTGAGGCTTCCTTGGTGCATCCGGAGGAACCACTGGAGAGAAAGAAAGAAAATGAGATATAAGTTGCCTAAATGAAGAAAAACTCGATGCTTTGTTACCAAGTTACGAAGAAATAGGTAAACGTTCCTCGTGCCAACAAGCACGGAAACAAACTCGCTTTTACCGAATAACAGCAAAACAAGTGCCATGTACATGCACATACGGTGGTGGACTTCCGCAACATTTTGAAGATCATGCAGTAATCTCGATAGACCAGTTATCAAACAAATCTGTCGATATAATATACATTGCTTCCTAGCTTTCGGCCACTTCACTATAATCCTACATCCGTCACCACCATGCGCTCTTAGCGGAACCAATGCACGAAGCATAAGCACACCAGCGCAGCAAGTACACTTTCGTCAACACGGCTTACTTATAATATTGAAGAGCGCCTCGACGTTGGTCTCGGACATTCTGCATGAGATTGTTGTTCTCCGGGCGAAATCCAGGAGTCGTAAATCTACGATGATCACGCTTGTCCGCGCAAAGAATACTCCGATTGTGCTGGAGTTTAGCGGCGTTCCGTCCTGAGACCACTGGACAGATTGATTCAGCGCCCAAGGCATTGTGGCGTAGGGACACGTCAGCCTCCTCGTCACGAGCGATGTCTCGTTTATGACTTTGTTGATGTTTCTCTTTCGGGTGTCTGTACCAAAACAGTTTGGAAAGTAAAATAATACACACACAAAACAGCAGTAATGAACAGGGAATAAAAGCAATTTTTCAGGCAAGTCACAGCCTTTTCCTGGGCAATGCTAAAGGTGTAAATGTTACTAGGCAGGCTCACATTCTCTGATGCAACTTGAATCAAATTTATCATCCCCACCATGAAGTATGCTTGGACCAAAATATGATAATTATATATTTAAAGGTCAGTATCTCGTGCGAACAGAGTCTGCCACGGTCGAACTTCACAAGCCATTGGCTGAACACATGAAACACCTTTTCACTTTCTAGCCTTATACATATACATATACATATACATAATATACATAATATACATGTACATCTCCAAGAGACCAGGCACACCGCATCTTTGTGTACGCGGCATTTACGGACGTCAGGCGCATGTCAGGCCATTGCCATACCTTGCTGTATTGTGACGAAGTAATCTACTCTGTCATAGTATTCTCGTCTATGCTTCTCCAGCAGCTCACAGGTGTACTGGCCGGCCATGCTTCTTGTCACGTTCCGCAGGACGTAGGTGGGGCTCCACTGGCTAGCGCTGGAGATAGGTGAGCTGTTGAAGAGCCATCGACGTAAGTGAGTAGCCCCGCCTGTCAGAGCAGGAGGAATATGATGCAGTCAAGAAACAAGGAATACACTCGCATGGAGAGCCACGGATGAAAGTATTTCAAAGAAAAGGACCACGGAACTACAAGTTCCGCTATAATGTCCAATTTAACCACCAGTTACATGAAAATCAGCTCTACAAACATTGCACGACACTGACCGACAGTGCTAATGTTCCACAACAAACTGCCAATCAGCTCTAGTACGTCTTGGAAACGCACTCCAACAGCGTTCCACAACTAAGGTTCTAAGAAAAGGACCGAGGAACTACAAGTTACGCTATAATGTCCACTATCACCACCAGTTACTTGACAATCAGCTCATGCGATCATGTCTTGGTTGCACGCACCTTTCCCTCCTATGGTATTCCTAGGAATACCATAGGAGGGAAAGGTGCGTGCAACCAAGACAAGCCCAAGCTGAAAGTCTTATCTGTGTTGAAGGACTTTGGCAGATGTACATACATGCATGTCGATGACGATACTTGCAAGACCATTGGACAATACGGTCCAACGACGATTCAAGGACGCAAAGCAACGAACAATCCAAGTTGTAAGGCTGTCGGAGTGCGCATCCATGGCGTGCTAGAGCTGGTTGGCAGATACATGTAGTTGTAGAACGTGCCGTGAAATGTGATCGTATGAGCTGATTGTCAAGTAACTGGTGGTGATAGTGGACATCATAGCGTAACTTGTAGTTCCTCGGTCCTTTTCTTTTCTGAAAATATATAGACTAGTAAAATACTTCACAGGTTCAGGCAATCTTGGAATTGCCAATCCATGCAGCAACACAAAGGGCAATACTGTTGAAGTACAAATGAACTGTACACAATGTATGAGACAGACCAGAGGGGATGAGACGGAACTACGCAGAAACTTTACCTGTAGAAAAGCAATCCAACACTAGGCTGGGTTGACCTTCAAAACCTCTCACGTTGCGAGGCCCCGGTGGAGAGATCTTTGGACGTATCGCCTGCAGACATTGTTGCTGTTCCTGCGGTTGAATAGATTTGCGCAACAATAATGTCATCAAAAGCGCGAGGTAATTCAGCCAAATGTCGCACAAGTGAACTCTCACATTCATGTACATTCACAGCAGGAATTATGTTCAGGTATCATGCACTCACTTGCTATGTTCACTCGATGTTCCAGTAAAGACAAATTAGTCATCTCATAACCAAAATACACAACCACTGCCGTCCTAAGGTTTACTGTGGTACATTGAAATTCAATAATTAAATAGCTCTGTGCCGTGTCCAGAAATTCATTCCCTTGTCTGTTTCTAAAGCCTAACGGATTTGGGGCCTCCCGCAATAATGAAGCTACTGAACGAGATGCGATGGGAATTAAATTCTGCCAGTCGCTAAAAAATAAACTCTCTGGAAAACGTCACGCGATAGAGCCATCACATAATTCACAGACTCACCTGCTGACCCGATGTGACCACTAGACACTCGCATCTTGTCCAAAACAGTGTTCGCAGTTCATTCACTCCCCGACAGCGATATTCGCCACTGTGAGTACTGGCTTGCAGGTTCAGAACCTCCAATCTGAAAGCGTACACGAGTCGAAACAAAACAGGACGTACAAATTGTAGCGGTCAGATCCTTCGAATAACCTATACGACCATCCTATGACCCATCCAGCCAGCTTTTCAGAGAGGGAACTTTCCCCGATACTGAAAACTAAATTACTCGATTCGAATTAGTATTAAATTGCTTTCTCAGAGCGCTTTCGGCATAAAAAGTGAATGCACTTGTTTACACAATCAGATTGGCTAATCGTTGGGTGGTCCGTAAACATTTTAGAATACAGAATGCACAGCATGTGGCTTTGTTCGTCAAATTTCCTTATTCCAATGGTGATCCATGCCCAGGAAAAATATCTCCTCAGCAAAAAAACACTTACATTTGTAAGTCACCATCGTGCCTGACTTTTCTCCTGATTGTCATGCCGGATGCTGTTAGTGCTGACGTGTTGGTAATGGACTGGCCGTCCTTGGAGAAGGTAGCAACTGTAGACCAGCCGCACTTCATGTGCCATGATGTGCCGGACACTTTACAAGTCTTGGCACATTGGTTGTCGCACTGCGGCAAAAGAACTGTATTCATAGGGGAGTGCAGAAAGGAAACGCAACGTACATCAATATGTTAGACATAAAATTGCAATAGCATTATAGAAAAGAGCAAGCGTCATAATTATTTCTCACAATCAAAACTTCTGCCGCTAGGGTTTATCGGGTGTTAGCGGCCGTCGTGAGTTTTCTTCGGGAACGGATACGATAATTTATTTTTATTATTTTATTTTATCAAAACTTCTAACAATTGACCATCCAAATGTGCAGCCTTTTCATCACAATAGAATACACTGGAAAAGAAGCAGAAAAGGCAAAAATATATTATAGATATAGACCAGAGATGTGATGACAGTATCTCGAAGAATAGGAGCCAGAGAAACGGGGCAAAAAGCCTACAGCTTACACACGAGGGAAAGGGATGAGTGTGAAGGAACAAGACAAGAATATGATTTGACTTGTGAGCAGTGGTGTCGAACACTACACCATTTGGTTTCTGGTTACGTTTCTTTGCGCTGTTTCTATTACATCCCTGCTGTATGATAGCATGCCTTTGTTCCTGTCAGTCCCCCCAACTACATACAATGCTCTATATTTTTACCAATTTTGCAGTGCATTTCCATTCATTATATCTATTTTGGGGAACTGAGTGTTGCTTCCTACATGGGAGCTCGCGGTTTTCCTGCCGACTTGAATTCTCACTTCACTGACTCACGACTGCCTTCCACAGCACAGAAGAATTCCATCGAACCGTCCACTCCCTTTATTTTGCGCGTAAAAGTGGCATACGATCCACACAATGCTCTTGATGTTACTGGTGACCTGTTATTCTGTGATACACATTTCGGGGACCACTCATTCTGTGGGGAGTCATTCGGGCCACCAGTTTTCTTTGAACGCTCTCCATTTCTCTCTTTTACTCGCTCTTCGCCCCCGCCCCTTGAGTCTTTCTCTCACTCGCATTCCTTCTCTTCTTACCCCTATATCGCTCTTGCTTTTTCTGCCTCTCTATCTATCTCTCCCACCCATCTTTGTAGATACTCATCCAGTCCACCAATATCCGTTCACTGAGCCTCCTTGCTCTCATAATTCTACACCCGGCTGACCCAACGCATACGTGCACATGCATTACAGCTTCGCTAAGACACTTACATGAACTTGCTTCAGGTGCGAACAGTGCGTTCATTTGGAGCAAGGCGATACAGATCAGTATCAGGTGTCTACCTACATGTATATCCTTCATGATACTTCAGTAGGTGATAGTATCGAGTAGCCAATCAGTACCACTCGGCACTTTTCTCCATTCCGTTGGGAGTGTTGGACACACAGTCTATCCCTCACTGCAAACGTTAACAGGGACGACGCTTTCAGTCTTGCAAGACCATTGAATACTATCAGACAAGGTGCAATATGTATGAAGGCAGCGGGGCCAGCTCGGCAACCTCACAGCAGGTAAAGATTGCGATAGCCTGTGAACCGTGATTGTGTTTGTCTAAGACCTTAATCCAATCACGGCGATTTGATCAACTCTTCTTCCACAGGTGCAGAAAGTAAACAGGCCCAATTCATGTTGAATCGTGCAACACCAACAGGAGATACAGCCGTTAGTCTGCTCACCTCTACAGAGTAGAGCCAAGAACACGCAGTTTCATGCCA
Organism: Sycon ciliatum; assembly: GCF_964019385.1. Lineage (NCBI taxonomy): Eukaryota > Metazoa > Porifera > Calcarea > Leucosolenida > Sycettidae > Sycon > Sycon ciliatum. The sequence continues at coordinate 32,424,208 of NC_088645.1, forward strand.
AACCGCATAGGTTAGGTCAATCTATACTGTATGGCATGGGACATTAATTTGCTTGCCCTTCATCCCATTGCTGCTCCAATTCTCTCCGGCAGTGGTATTGTCTACACTATATCCTTGCCGCGTGGGTGGCCCACAGCTTGGGGGCATCTTCCCCTTGACTCATTAGCAAGCCGGGGCACGTTTACGAAGCGTGGAGATGATCTAGTCCTTCTAGGCTCAGCAGTGATCTTGACATGCGGGCATCTTCAAGTGACAATCGTTTGACACCCTCCCCAGCTCCATGTCAATGCTAGCACGAGATCTCTCAGACTGTCTCACGATGTTTCCTCACCAACATCACTGGGTGCCGTGGAGGCTGTACTTGAACGCTAGATACCCGTGCACCAAATGTTTAGCTCCCTCGGTATTAGACTGTTTTCACATCCAGATTAGCTCCCTCCCTCCATTTTAGCTCATTTTCTTCCTGTTGAAGTTGCGCTTCTGTTTATGTTGGCCATACAAGAGGCTTAGGTATACTGAAAAGAACGAGAAAAGGAGAAAGAACGATGGATAAAAACATTTTCAGGAAATCAGATTGATCATGAGTTGCCAGGACCGGTGGATATGCCAAGGGATGTTCGTGAGTCATGTCTTGCACGTTAAATCGTATCCCAATTAGAAGGCAAAAATCTGGACTACAAAACTGACTGCGAACGCCAGGTGTGGAATGCCAAGTGTGGAGTGAGCGTCCTTCGCTTTGGCAACAGATGCTTTAGTACTAGTTCCAATATCATGCAATTGGTGCCTGTTTTCTCGTGCCTTGTGTTCGATGGTAACATTGAGTTTGGAATGAATGCCATCGTACGAATTCATGATGCCACGCAGTGCTCAGCTCGACATGTGCTGTCGTTGCTCAACATCTGTTGATGTTGGGTATAGGATGAGCTGAAGCCTTGACTTTTCCAGCTTGTGTAGACCCTCCAGACCTTTGACAATACGATGTAGGGACACCAGGTACGATGTCGGTTATAATTTGCACCAGTTGCTTGAAACGATTGAGAGACTAGGGCATAATAATGTGATCGAACTGTTTCCTCGATTACGCAAAAAAGCTTTTCAGAAGAAAACATCTATCGCAGGTGGATGCCTGCCATCAAAACACAAATGTGGCAAATGGGATTTTGGCCTTTGGCCTCTGGTTGGTGGATCTGACCTATCCTCCCCCACCGTTTAGGAGCCGCATCTGACGCCTGATCATGGGGTGGTGGCGTCCCACGGAAGCGGAAAGGTGGTTCTTGACCAGGGAGTTGTACGACTACTTGTTCATGACCTACCCAGTACGCGAACCCGTCGAATTTTTTATTTTATTTTTTTACATAACACAAATTAATCACGCGCCCCTCGGTTTTTTTAACGCAGAGCGCCGAGAAAAGTGCAACACGAAGCTAGCATAAAAGGGATCAGGCGCATTCTGTTCCATGCAAGCACAGCAGTTTGTATTGCGTGTTCCACACTCAAGATTCAGTGGAATGAAATCGGTCCCTGCTAGGCTTGCTCGCTTCGCGCAATCATCAGGAGACATCTCAAGGCTGTTGTTGCTCGAGTAGAAACGGATTTAGTCAACTGGACCTTGTTTATTGGAAAGTTCCGGGGCACTGATCTTTTCGCATCCCAATTGAGCACTGTTACTTGTTTTCAAGGTTATTCTGTTGTGGGTTCAACATTTTTTACCGCCAACGTACCCCTACAGCGAGAAAAATCATAATGTCATACTAGTACTGTTTTCAGAGAAGAGAGTTTAATAAACAAGCGATCGTGGCGAGCAAAACCAAGATAAAGTTAAACTCTCCGATTTTTGTTCACCTGGAAATAGACTGGAGATTCCGAAACCCAACCAAGTAGAAATGGTTATTAACTAGTGCTGATAGAGACAAGAAATATCCCTCTGTTCACCATCAGTCATACTTGCCTAAGCCCTCCTCACGACGCGGAAAAAGTGAAGTAAATTATCTTGTTCGTTCCAGAAGGGAACTCAGGACGGCTGCTAACACCCTATAACCCTATAAATCTAGCGGCAGATGCAGTGCCTAACCGTAGGGCTGAGGGGATAAGTGTCATATCCACTGGCACAAGTGCATTCAGAGCTCAAGTATCAAATTTATATTCCGGGGGCCCTATTGCTTATCGAAAGAAAAAATAATGATGCTTAATTCTAGGTGTTCGGCGAATGGCTATACAGTGCACTCCATGTATATTGACGTTGTTGGTTTGACAGCATGAACAAGGTGTTCTGTACTAGTATTGGATTATGTAATACCATAGTGTACTATAATGTACGGATGGACATAAGAGGGGAACCATGTGTCCTTTACTACTGTAAGTGACTTTTGTGACTAGTTACTAGTTACATGTAGATCCGGGACAGAAGGTGATCGCACTCAATTCACCCAGCATCATGTCAATGAGGGAAACATAGTCATGTCAAGTGTTCTCGTATATGCTAGAAGTTGAACAAGTCGCCAGAGTTTCGCGTTGACAACAATGGTCTGGCAATTCAAGTCTGACTGTTTCTTTGTAATATTGATAATCAAGGTTAACACCTGGCATTTTCGGCACATGCACCATACAGCAGTACTCCCTGCGCGAAAGAGCTTTGGCCTGGACAGATTGAACAGGCGACTCTTGGGCCTTTTATAGACCGTATTGTGCCCATTTTTCCTCTTGACCTCATGGGTATCTAGACAACACAGATCCGCAATCACTTACTGGAGGAAGTCGATTGGTTAGCAGCAGGTGACGACTCAACAAAGCACATTGAGCCTAGAATAAGAAAAATAATCCTCATATTTAGAAGATGAAAAGGCGACGAGGAGACAATAACTTTATTAATGCGATTAATAGTATAAGTGAAGCGGACATTACAAAATGATGAATGAGAATACATGTATCTAAAATGGTTGTTCCTAATCGATTTTCTTGAGACTATCATCAGGGAAAAATCGTCTCACAATAGAGGCTATACGGAAAACAAACTACTTATAGGTTATAGGATAGTGGGGAGTATACAAGGTGAGGTGTGAAGAAAAAAAAAACTAAAGTGGGAGAGAAGACGAAAGAAATTAGAAGAAAAGATGTGAGAGTGTTCAGACGGTGTGAGCTACTACAAAAGGTGAGTGAAATGAAGGCGTGGAAGCAGGTGACTGTGATAGAGTGAGGAAGTGTGAGGTGTAGGTGTATGCGAATGTATGTGTGTGAATGCTAGGTGAAGAGTCTCAATTTTGTGACATTTTCTTTCTGAATGCATAGATTAGGATTGTGTTTACGGATGAAAACAGCTTCTAATACCTTAAGTTCACGAAACCTACGAGCACGGCACAAAACAGTGAAGCATGAATCGTCATACACTGAGCGGCATTGGCTACTAGACAAGAGGTGTTTTTTAATTGCTGACCCTTTCGTTGTGCTCTCACCTTCAGTCCGGTCATCTTCATCTTGGTTGTCCAACTCACTCTCTTCATCACTGCTCACACCTTCTTCATCCTCTTCCTCTTCCATCCCGTCCTCTGCACCCGACGACAATCCCACGCTACTGCTCACTGCCAGTCCATGTCCGGTTGTAGATGCCATTACCAGCGCACGAGTCATGCTCCTTGTTACTGGTCTCCGTACCTGTGCTTGTCCATTTCCTACAGTCTCACGTAACTGTGCACTTGCAGTGGGTTCACCCGCTGCTGTAATAGTGTGGTTCTGTTGTGCAACTGGCACCTGTTTGCGGGGACGGCCTCGCCCAGGTCGCTGGGCTTTGGCTGCATCTGACAAAAGGTACAATGGTACATGTAGTTTGACGCGTGCGTTCAGGTGCTGAAGGGTTCTTCCTACATATCGGCTATCACAATGCCGACATTCAAAATGATAGATTACATGGCTAATTAGTTGGGTAGGAAGAACATCCTTCTTCACCGTGAACGCACGGGCCGTAGTGAAGACAGTTGTCAATGCTGTGGCAAAATAGGTTTGTCTGACCACAGTCCTCACGGCGCGGGCCACATCCAGCGAAATTTGACCTTTCCATGGAAGTCGTAAAAATACACGACATGGGTCAGGTCCAAACTCAGGCTCGGCAACCTGAATATCAGGTTCACTAAACAGCTTACTGAGGAGCTGAACAGGATATCCATTCCGAACGAATACCTTCTTCAGGAAACAAAGCTCTTGCTGAAGCTTATCAGGCGAGCAAATCCGCCTAGCGCGCATGATCAAATTTCGTACGAGATTAGTTTTGTATAAAGTCGAGCAATAGGAGTCGTAGACAATGTATTGCCCGGTGAACGTTGGTTTTCGATATACTGAAGTTGAAACAGCCATCTCCGTTTTCTCGACTAACACATCGAGAAAAGACAAACGGTTTGACTGCTCATGTTCACATGTAAATTTCAGAGCGGGATGTAGGTTGTTGAGCATACCAAGAAACTCATTCGATTGTTCCAGATTACGGAAATGCGTGAACGAATCATCTACGAATCTAACATATAAGCTTGGCCACATCGCACTTGGAATCTTCGATTCATAAAACCCGACAAACACATTGGCCAGAACTGGACCTAATGGTGAACCCATGGCCACCCCGTCAATTTGGCGGTACATGGTGTCATCAAAAGAAAATTCAACATCAGTTGTCATCATCTGCATTAGTCTGCGGAACGCAGTTTCGGACATCCAGGGAGAATCGAACTGTTTACTGTACTCTTTATCGTGGTACAGAGCATTAGCGCAAATGTCAATTGTCTCCATCACGGGCACATTGGTGAACAAGCTTACAACGTCGAAGGAGCACATGTGGGAAGAAGACGGTACTGGCTGCTCACGCAGGATATCGATGAATTGGAAAGTGTCTTTTACATTGTGTTTGCAATAGTACTTAGCCACTGGTGTAATCATATCGCACAACCATTTCGAAACTGTATATTGAGGTGAACCACACATTGAAAGTATTGGGCGAAGGGGACAATCCTTCTTATGGATTTTCGGCAATCCATAAAGTCTGGGCCGTGTTGAACCAATCGGTTTAATTCGTAAGTACTCATATTTAGATATTTCCTCTGCATTCCGCAGCTTCCGCAAGTACTTGATGATATCAGATTCTATAGCAATTGTACGGTCGTGTATCTGTACAGGGCCTAACTTAACAAACTTCGACCGATCATCAAGGATAGTAGCCATCTTCGTGTGGTATTGTTCTTTAGTGATTATAACAGTGGCTCTACCTTTGTCCGGTCTCGTGATAATAATGTCTTTCCGTGCTCTGAGATCTCGGAGGGCTTTCAAGTGCTCTCGAGACAAAGAGAAAGATTTACGGTCTGGTTGTTGTGTGGCATGCTCTTCAGCTATCGATCTCAGCTTGGCAGCACAAAGTGACTTCTGAGTATCCGAACAAGGTCTGAATTCAGATAATTTATTGTAAAGTAGTTCAAATTCCATTAAAGTCACTTCAGGTTTCAGCGAAGTAGGAGGAACTCCGTAATCAATGCCCCTACACAAGAGATCTTTCTCTATGTTGCTAAGTTCTACATTGGCGATGTTGATGATGGTGCTATGGTCAATGGTGAAGGAGCCGAACCGTTTCTTACGAAGCCAGTCAAAATTCTTACGATATTTTGTAATCAGGCGAACTTGTTGGTTAGCGTCGTTCTGAGACAGAAGGTTCGAGAAACGTAAGAAGTCCAACGGCGAGAGAAAGGAACGAGCCAGAGCGTATAGATGTCTGAACTGGGATTTGACTTTGCTAAGAGTGTCCTTACTACGGCTAATATCGTCTTTGATAAAAACCCGTTCCAGCTTGAGTGAATGATAAGCTTTTGCCTTGTGAACGCGGTTTTGTATAGACTGAGGGCAAACACCATACTCTAAACATTGTGTGAGGAATGTAAGGTTATGTGCAATACTACGGCAAACAAAGCGCTTCCTAATAATTGCGTTCAGGCAATCAACCTGAGTAGCAGAATATCTCCTTTTGAAGTAAATGAAAAGGCGACGAGGAGACAATAACTTTATTAATGCGATTAATAGTATAAGTGAAGCGGACATTACAAAATGATGAATGAGAATACATGTATCTAAAATGGTTGTTCCTAATCGATTTTCTTGAGACTATCATCAGGGAAAAATCGTCTCACAATAGAGGCTATACGGAAAACAAACTACTTATAGGTTATAGGATAGTGGGGAGTATACAAGGTGAGGTGTGAAGAAAAAAAAAAAACTAAAGTGGGAGAGAAGACGAAAGAAATTAGAAGAAAAGATGTGAGAGTGTTCAGACGGTGTGAGCTACTACAAAAGGTGAGTGAAATGAAGGCGTGGAAGCAGGTGACTGTGATAGAGTGAGGAAGTGTGAGGTGTAGGTGTATGCGAATGTATGTGTGTGAATGCTAGGTGAAGAGTCTCAATTTTGTGACATTTTCTTTCTGAATGCATAGATTAGGATTGTGTTTACGGATGAAAACAGCTTCTAATACCTTAAGTTCACGAAACCTACGAGCACGGCACAAAACAGTGAAGCATGAATCGTCATACACTGAGCGGCATTGGCTACTAGACAAGAGGTGTTTTTTAATTGCTGACCCTTTCGTTGTGCTCTCACCTTCAGTCCGGTCATCTTCATCTTGGTTGTCCAACTCACTCTCTTCATCACTGCTCACACCTTCTTCATCCTCTTCCTCTTCCATCCCGTCCTCTGCACCCGACGACAATCCCACGCTACTGCTCACTGCCAGTCCATGTCCGGTTGTAGATGCCATTACCAGCGCACGAGTCATGCTCCTTGTTACTGGTCTCCGTACCTGTGCTTGTCCATTTCCTACAGTCTCACGTAACTGTGCACTTGCAGTGGGTTCACCCGCTGCTGTAATAGTGTGGTTCTGTTGTGCAACTGGCACCTGTTTGCGGGGACGGCCTCGCCCAGGTCGCTGGGCTTTGGCTGCATCTGACAAAAGGTACAATGGTACATGTAGTTTGACGCGTGCGTTCAGGTGCTGAAGGGTTCTTCCTACATATCGGCTATCACAATGCCGACATTCAAAATGATAGATTACATGGCTAATTAGTTGGGTAGGAAGAACATCCTTCTTCACCGTGAACGCACGGGCCGTAGTGAAGACAGTTGTCAATGCTGTGGCAAAATAGGTTTGTCTGACCACAGTCCTCACGGCGCGGGCCACATCCAGCGAAATTTGACCTTTCCATGGAAGTCGTAAAAATACACGACATGGGTCAGGTCCAAACTCAGGCTCGGCAACCTGAATATCAGGTTCACTAAACAGCTTACTGAGGAGCTGAACAGGATATCCATTCCGAACGAATACCTTCTTCAGGAAACAAAGCTCTTGCTGAAGCTTATCAGGCGAGCAAATCCGCCTAGCGCGCATGATCAAATTTCGTACGAGATTAGTTTTGTATAAAGTCGAGCAATAGGAGTCGTAGACAATGTATTGCCCGGTGAACGTTGGTTTTCGATATACTGAAGTTGAAACAGCCATCTCCGTTTTCTCGACTAACACATCGAGAAAAGACAAACGGTTTGACTGCTCATGTTCACATGTAAATTTCAGAGCGGGATGTAGGTTGTTGAGCATACCAAGAAACTCATTCGATTGTTCCAGATTACGGAAATGCGTGAACGAATCATCTACGAATCTAACATATAAGCTTGGCCACATCGCACTTGGAATCTTCGATTCATAAAACCCGACAAACACATTGGCCAGAACTGGACCTAATGGTGAACCCATGGCCACCCCGTCAATTTGGCGGTACATGGTGTCATCAAAAGAAAATTCAACATCAGTTGTCATCATCTGCATTAGTCTGCGGAACGCAGTTTCGGACATCCAGGGAGAATCGAACTGTTTACTGTACTCTTTATCGTGGTACAGAGCATTAGCGCAAATGTCAATTGTCTCCATCACGGGCACATTGGTGAACAAGCTTACAACGTCGAAGGAGCACATGTGGGAAGAAGACGGTACTGGCTGCTCACGCAGGATATCGATGAATTGGAAAGTGTCTTTTACATTGTGTTTGCAATAGTACTTAGCCACTGGTGTAATCATATCGCACAACCATTTCGAAACTGTATATTGAGGTGAACCACACATTGAAAGTATTGGGCGAAGGGGACAATCCTTCTTATGGATTTTCGGCAATCCATAAAGTCTGGGCCGTGTTGAACCAATCGGTTTAATTCGTAAGTACTCATATTTAGATATTTCCTCTGCATTCCGCAGCTTCCGCAAGTACTTGATGATATCAGATTCTATAGCAATTGTACGGTCGTGTATCTGTACAGGGCCTAACTTAACAAACTTCGACCGATCATCAAGGATAGTAGCCATCTTCGTGTGGTATTGTTCTTTAGTGATTATAACAGTGGCTCTACCTTTGTCCGGTCTCGTGATAATAATGTCTTTCCGTGCTCTGAGATCTCGGAGGGCTTTCAAGTGCTCTCGAGACAAAGAGAAAGATTTACGGTCTGGTTGTTGTGTGGCATGCTCTTCAGCTATCGATCTCAGCTTGGCAGCACAAAGTGACTTCTGAGTATCCGAACAAGGTCTGAATTCAGATAATTTATTGTAAAGTAGTTCAAATTCCATTAAAGTCACTTCAGGTTTCAGCGAAGTAGGAGGAACTCCGTAATCAATGCCCCTACACAAGAGATCTTTCTCTATGTTGCTAAGTTCTACATTGGCGATGTTGATGATGGTGCTATGGTCAATGGTGAAGGAGCCGAACCGTTTCTTACGAAGCCAGTCAAAATTCTTACGATATTTTGTAATCAGGCGAACTTGTTGGTTAGCGTCGTTCTGAGACAGAAGGTTCGAGAAACGCAAGAAGTCCAACGGCGAGAGAAAGGAACGAGCCAGAGCGTATAGATGTCTGAACTGGGATTTGACTTTGCTAAGAGTGTCCTTACTACGGCTAATATCGTCTTTGATAAAAACCCGTTCCAGCTTGAGTGAATGATAAGCTTTTGCCTTGTGAACGCGGTTTTGTATAGACTGAGGGCAAACACCATACTCTAAACATTGTGTGAGGAATGTAAGGTTATGTGCAATACTACGGCAAACAAAGCGCTTCCTAATAATTGCGTTCAGGCAATCAACCTGAGTAGCAGAATATCTCCTTTTGAAGTAAATGAAAAGGCGACGAGGAGACAATAACTTTATTAATGCGATTAATAGTATAAGTGAAGCGGACATTACAAAATGATGAATGAGAATACATGTATCTAAAATGGTTGTTCCTAATCGATTTTCTTGAGACTATCATCAGGGAAAAATCGTCTCACAATAGAGGCTATACGGAAAACAAACTACTTATAGGTTATAGGATAGTGGGGAGTATACAAGGTGAGGTGTGAAGAAAAAAAAAAACTAAAGTGGGAGAGAAGACGAAAGAAATTAGAAGAAAAGATGTGAGAGTGTTCAGACGGTGTGAGCTACTACAAAAGGTGAGTGAAATGAAGGCGTGGAAGCAGGTGACTGTGATAGAGTGAGGAAGTGTGAGGTGTAGGTGTATGCGAATGTATGTGTGTGAATGCTAGGTGAAGAGTCTCAAGGTATTAGAAGCTGTTTTCATCCGTAAACACAATCCTAATCTATGCATTCAGAAAGAAAATGTCACAAAATTGAGACTCTTCACCTAGCATTCACACACATACATTCGCATACACCTACACCTCACACTTCCTCACTCTATCACAGTCACCTGCTTCCACGCCTTCATTTCACTCACCTTTTGTAGTAGCTCACACCGTCTGAACACTCTCACATCTTTTCTTCTAATTTCTTTCGTCTTCTCTCCCACTTTAGTTTTTTTTTTTTTCTTCACACCTCACCTTGTATACTCCCCACTATCCTATAACCTATAAGTAGTTTGTTTTCCGTATAGCCTCTATTGTGAGACGATTTTTCCCTGATGATAGTCTCAAGAAAATCGATTAGGAACAACCATTTTAGATACATGTATTCTCATTCATCATTTTGTAATGTCCGCTTCACTTATACTATTAATCGCATTAATATTTAGAAGAACACCTGACTATTAGTATCGCGAGTCTTTATCTTTGCCAGCACACGATGAGATTCCATTTATGCCCACAAAGTTTGGAAAGGAGCAGAGACACGCCGGGGACCAGTTCAAACTTCAGAATAGCTGCATAAAAGAAAGAAAAGGAGTCAAACCTGGTTGGTACCAAACTTCTTTCTCTGGATGCAAGTAAAGTTTCACCATCACCACCATTTGCCTTGCATGCAGTCATTTTATTTCATGATGATGAGAACCCACCACCTCATCATTAGGCGGACGCCATACTAAACACATAGTAGATTCTTGACATACAATTTATCTTTTTCCGCATTCAGATATTTTCAGGATAAACTTTCAACCCAGAATCAGTCCATTTCCGTGACAGTTTTCCTACATGTTCTTAAACTCCATGGGTCCCGCTGACAACAACCAGATACCGGTACACGCACCAGCGCTAGAACTAGAGTACCCTGTCGTTGTGCGCCATTCATTTGATTGACTGCACAGTACGTGCCCTATCATGTACTGTCGTGGACATGGAAATTCGGTCGCACGTCTAGCGGCCCAGGGAGCTGGCCATGCAGCCGTGGTCCATGGCGGTCGGGGCATTTATGCGCTGCAGCTCGCTGGTCGCATCGGATCAACATGTGCACTGCATGCAGCGTTCTGTACGCGCTGAGGGCGCCGGCCCCGGTCAATCGACTGGATTTCCATGTCCACGACAGTAGATTGAAGTACTCGTATTCCGGATAGCTACTGTATATCATGCCTCTTCGAACTGCAATGTTGTATTTTGACAGTAACCTGTCAATATTGGCCAGTACCCAGAGAAAAAGACTGTCAAACTGGCTGATCTTTTCCCGGTAGAGCAGATGGTGGTAAGATTGCATGTCGCTTTCTGTGTGCCACAATCCGCGAGGACTGTTGCATCTCCGCTTAGTCCTTGAGCGGGGATTGTAGAAAATGTTCTCTGGTCTGGACCTTCGTAGCACACCACAAGCGACCGGGGTTGATTTTTGAGGGTCTGTGGAAATTCTTGAAAACACCGCCATTCCGGCAACAGGCTCTCAGCTGCACCAAATAAACAACTTTGCCAATATTTCGCCCATTGGGCATCATCAGGGCATTGAGGTAGGGGAGGCAAAAATACGAAATATAAAGACGAGTTATGCAGGCAGATGAATGTTCTAGAACTAACACATCATGGTGACACAATTGGCAAGGCCAGCAAACTTAACAATCATCACTTGTAAGGTGACCTAAACAGAACGAAAGATGAGAACTCACACATACACACAGACACAATTTGGCAAGAAGGCAAGACAACTAACACTAAAGTTTACAATCATCACCTGTAAGGTGACCTAAACAGAAGAAAGAGGACTAGTAAGACTATCACAGCACGTACAAGAACACTTCCAAGTGTGGGAATGCTAAAGGCGATCTATGTATATGACAGCGGTGTGTGTGCAAAGTATGTGTATGTGCTGTGTCAGGTGGTAAAGGTCTGTGGAAAATCACTGCATTTATTTTCTCAGTGACAAATGCACAGCAAGAGCGGTCTGTTTGCGTGCAGTGCTCGAATATACACACGGATTGGTTCATTCATTCCAGCTGGTCCGTATAGTTACCCGCACATGTGTTTTGGAGAAGTTTTGAGCAAAACACGCTCACAATTGATCCGAAGTCAAGTGCACGACGAAAACGAGCTGGGAAGTGCGCCCTGATTTCCCTCATGCAGCAACACGAGCTTCAGTGCCACCCGGACAGTAAATTTGAATACAGCAGCAAAAATATAATCTAGCTACTTGTCACTAATAGTAAGGGATTTCTTATGGCATTACCAGGCACAGTCAGGAAAATTGACTGCCCTGTTTAGCTTCAAGCTTCTCAGCAGATAAAGGATAATAGGTGGTGGATTCCTGAACTTTTTAATACGTAAAAGACAAAACGGTCTGCTGAAAGTACACTCCGGCAAGTCTCCCTACTGCCCTCGCGGAGGCCTTCATCACTACTGCCGTACTGGAACACACCGTGCTTACGTACTCCAGATATCAACTGGCGTGCAGTGTTTTATGAGAGTCAGGCTCATCGAAAGCGACCAATAGAGAGGGTAGTATGCAATAAGTACGGATGTCACCTCTCACATCATGTCTACTAATTACGCGTGAATGTCACGTGTGGAACATGACGTAAAAATGCTGGACTTTCAGCACATACAGGTAGATTCCTTCCTGCCTAAGAGCCATACACAATGTATCTACCACCTCGGTAACAGGGACAGCTGTAATGAAATCTGTATCACAGTAATATAGACCTGCTCATCCTCCTCAGAATTAGAGGCTGATGGAGTCAGCCGTAGGAAGTGTGGATATTTTATTACCCCTAGTCACTGTTCAGACAGCGTGTTGTACCTTTACTTTATTTTTACATGTAAACGGAGAATGAACATGGTCGGCCGCAGAGCGCAATGGTGGTGGTGGTCACAGGTGGTGAAGTGGACGCTTACATGTACATGTACATGTATAACTAGAACAGTAAGCTTGAACGTGTATCTTAAAAGTTTTAAAAGCAACCTGCATGCTACCAACCAGTACGGTCAGAGTCATGATAAAGGAGGAATGTAGGGTTCTGGAGAAGAAGGGAGGAAAAATATATTCTCTTCTTGCTACACGAAATCAAACAAACATGTTTCATAAAGTCTATAGAACCATGAATAGCAAGGTTTGAGGTAAAATCTAAGCGCAATCTTAAGTATGCCAACTATTCAAATCTTCCAGGACCTCTTTCCTTTCAGTCAATAAGAAAAAATAACGTTCCACAGGAAACAGACTCCTGACAGAACATAATTATAAAAGTACAATCCATGCTTGTTCACCCTGAAAACTAGAAGGGTCAACATGAATATTATGGATCAATTGAGGAATTTGGATAGGGATATTTTGTCAATACAATTTGCACACACTTACAGTTTGAAGAATTCATGCCTACGTTCATAGCAACCCACAAGGATAGTGTTTAGATACGGATGTTGGCCTTTACACAAGATAAAGAAGTATAATCTAAAATTAAATTATACTGTGAGCAAACAGCCATACCTCAAATTGCATTGCTTTCTACACTATACTCAAATGTCTTTTGTTCAGTCAACCTTTCGGTCTACGAACAGCATCAGAAACGAGGACATGTATGGGAGTCTGGAGCTGACTTCTGACGGCGTCAAGTCGTGCTTGGGGTCGGCTCTGCTCTGCTCGAGCCTCTCGACCAGGTGGTTCACCGCCAGGCTCATACGACCGTGACGGGATGTGCTTTGGAAGATAAGTTTGGCTTTTGGCTCGCGGTCTTGCTCGATGTTCACGATTTTATAACCTGGCCGCGCTTCAGGCTTACTTGGTGCTTCCGGAAGAACGGCTGGAGAAAAAAAGAAACACAATTCCATGTACAGTGCTGACAACTGAAATCCGACCCCCTTGCCGGGGCGCCGCGCCGCCAAGGGGGTCGGATTTCAGTTGTCAGCACTGTACATGTAGATGTGAATGAGCTAAATGATGAAAATAGTTGATGTTTTGCTGCCAGGTTACGCAAAGAAATATGGTGAAACCTTGAGCGGCCTCACGATCACTGAGCTAACATTGCCTGTACTGAATAACAGCAGAACAAAGGTAACATACAAATGAGGCGGTAGCCTTCGGGCGACATTGTAAATACCAGTAATCTCGATTGGCCAGTAACCAAACGAATCTGCAAACTATAAAATATTGCGACTGAGCTTTCCCCCATATACTAGTACCCATTTACTATTATCCTCCACACGTCGCCACCATGCGCTCTTAGCGGAACCAATGCACGAAGCACAAGCACACCAGCATAGCAAAGACACTTTCGTGAACGCGTCTCATTTATGATATTGAAGAACCCCTGGACGTTGGTCTCTGATGGTCTGCATAAGATTGTTGTTCTCTTGGCGAAATCCAGGAGTCATAAATCCACGATGAGCACACTCCTTCGCGAAATCAATACTCCGATTGTGCTGCAGTTTAGCCGCGATCCCTTCTGATACCACCGTGCTACTGTACGGATTGACTCTGTGCCAAAGAATCTCGTGCAAACAGAGTCTTCCACTGTCACATGTCAACATCATGGCTGACAACGTGAAACACCTTTTGAGTTTCCCGCCTTATACATCTCTAATTAGCTAAGAGTCCAGGAGCACTGCACCTTTGCGCAGCTGGCATTTTCGGATGTCAGGCCCATGTCAGGCCATTGCCATACCTTGCTGTATTGTGACGAAGTAATCAACTCTGTCATAGTATTCTCGTTTATGCTTCTCCAGCAGCTCACACCTGTACTGGCCGGCCATGGTTCTCGTCACGTTCCGCAGAACGTAGGTGTTGCTCCACGGGTTAGCGTTTGGGATAAGTGTGCCATTGGAGAGCCATCGACGAAAGTGTGTAGCACCGCCTTTCAGTGCAATGGGTAGCAAGAATACGACACGGGAAAGAAGCAAAGAAGGATTTTCATGCACCTCCAGTAAAGAACAAAGAAATATTTACATGTACCTCCAGGATGCTATTTTGATCTCCAGTGGCTTTGATTTACGTGAACATCCAATAATCAAATTTTATTCACTGGTTTTGAGGGAAAATACAATAATTTACAGAATTTTCAATCTAGAAAACAAACATAAGAAAGGAATAAAAATATAATGTACACGGGAGAAACACTAGAGATTCAAGCGAACTCAGCTGGAGCTGTACCTTTTGAAAAGCAATCCAGCACTAGGCTGGGCTGACCTTCGATGCCTCTCACATTGCGCGGCCCCGGCGGATAGATCTTCGGCCGTGTCGCCGCCAGACATTGTTGGTGTTCCTGCGGTTGTGCACGTACATTGTATTGCATGAATTTGTTAACCTCATGCTTTTCATTATTGTCATGAAAACCATGAGGTACTTGAGCAGTATTAAATTTCGTGAGCTCGAACACTCATTTACCATAACAAGAGAGATCTAAAATCATGAACTCGTTTTGTTAGGTTCGTTCGATATTATCCGGTACAGACAAATTGTAGCCACCCCGTAACCGAAACAACCACTACAACCGTCTTGGGTCTTACCTCTTCCTGTATCACACTGCAATTGCATAGTTGGGTGACATTTTCTTTTTGGTTTGTCGTAAAGCCTCAGACCGTCAGAAATCAAGCCATTAAGGGATGCGGTGGGATACTCCCAATTCAATTCGGCTAAAAGCCGCGAAGCCTCTTAGAACGAAATCATATGGGTATATTACTCGTCTGTTGCCTAGGCTCACCTGTTGTTGCGCTGTAACTACTAGGCACTCGCATTTTGTCCAGACCTTGGTTCGAAGTTCATCCACCCCCTGACAGCGATACTCGCCGCTGTGGTAAATTGCTTGCACGTCCAGTATCTCCAGTCTGAAAGATGCAACCAAAGAGACGCACGATTCGGAAACTACCTTTGTTAATAGTGCAAGCTGCATGGAATCCGAGAATAGGGTTATTCCATTCGAAGTGAGCTAAGTCCAGACTGCACGGTCTGATGATGTTGGTTGGTCATTGTTCCCGTTCTATACTGCAATTAATATCACCTAATTAAATACAGTACGAAAGTTTGGTAGCGGACTCCGCGATAAATAAGGAAGTTGTTTCTCCTGCACTGGATCCAGCGCTAGAGTGGCATAAAACAACTTCTTTGCATGATAATACTGCATAAAATTGTAAGTGAATAAGAAAACAACTTACACCTGCAAGTCACCGTCGTGCCTGACTTTCCTCCTGATTGTCATGCTGGATGCTGTTAGTGCTGAGGTGTTGGCGATGGACTGGCCGTCCTTGGAGAAGGTAGCAAATCTAGCCCAGCCGCACCTCATGTGCCATGACGTGCCTGACGCTTTACAGGTCTTGGCACATTGGTTGTCGCATTGGGGCAGAATAACTGCATTCACAGGGTCACATACATGTAGACAATAAGAATGGTGGGTTCACTTAATCGAAAGAAACACACATCGACAAATATACATGTAAATTGGAGGAGCTTCGGCGACCTCCAATTGGAGTTCTAAGAGCCTCCTTGTAGCATCCAGGACCACAGACGACCAAAACTAAAGATGCTCTCAACCACTTACATGATCTTGAATGGTTGGAAATAGGAAACGCTGCAGAGATGCATATCAAAGCCAGTAGGATTACAATGCACATATTGCAAGTGAATTCCCACAAATCAGCATGCAATCCTCTCAGAGAAAAAAACGTTGGTGGAATTGTAGTGGTGAACAAACCCGCCCGAGAGCTTCGGAAAAGCAAACCAACACGCTAAAGGCAGACGCTAAAGAAAGAACAAATCAAACCGTGGTAAGAATAAGTAGAGCAACATCTCCTTTCCGCTAGAACATTTAAGAACTTTCACCAGTGCCGGAGCTAGTGAGGTGGATAGTTCATGCGTCAGGCAAGGATGGCGTAAACATACTGGTAATGGAAATGACCACAATATAATTCAAGGACTGATGATAACGAAAGTTTAAGTAGCGCCTACAAAAACCATACAAGTATAATGTATATGTTGGCGCGCCTGGTTTTGATGAAGCCGAGACCCAAGGTCGGCAGAGCATCCCTGATCACGCCACCACTCCCCTTATTCCTGGCTCACACATGACGGGTGTACGTGGCTCTAGTAAAAAATATAAAAAAACTCACAGTCGTGTCAATTGCAGGTCGTGGTACAATAGCTCCACCTCAGTTATAGTGTGGTTGCAAGCACATGCAGACATGTTCCAGGATACGGCGGGGCGGTATGGTCTGATCCATACCCAGATGTAGCTGAATGTAATGTATTCACAGAACACCTGCGTACTACCCATCCTGGACATATTCTGAAGTGTGATTCCCCGCTTGATATTTCTAGTTGAGCTCATGCTCAACTTGACACACGGAATAATAATTAAAATACATACTACACTGGGAGAGAGTTGCGGTTGATCTCGACAGTGCTCGTGACACCTAGAACAGGTGCAGAGCCACACACTTCAAAGAAGGAACTAAAAGCGCTTCTGCTGTAGCTCTGAAAGTTCACGGTTAAACGCTCATCAGATAGCAAGTGATGATCGGTTAAAGCTTAGAGTCCCAGAAGAAACGCTTTGGATCCTTCTTCCAGGTGTGTGTACTATGACAGGCCCGGTGGTGGCGATTTGCCTGGTATTTTCCTGCTTCCTTGAGCTGCTTGTCTTCTTAGACCTGACTCGGATAATGACACTCACTGTACCTTTTTTTAGCCAGGTACGAAGCGACTAAGCCAGGAGTACTTTCAGCATTTCCAAGGGAAGCTTTAGGTTTGACTCCTTTGGGGAATGGATTGACTTCTACTCTGAGAGGGTGATGTGTGTTTGCACGTGAATTCCCTGGTATCTTTCAAATTCTCACGACACCTCTTTCATTCAATCGCTCAACGGCGTATGTTGACTAAACGATATAGCTCTGTGTCGTGCATTGTGCATTGCTCACGGAATTACGAGAGCAAACGTAATGGAGTATTCTGTACTTGACACTTAGTCGCCGGACAATGGGAGCAAGATAGGGACATGCTTTGTGAGACAAAACGGGCGCTAGGTCCTATCCGGTGGTTCTGAAACTGTAAAGAAATCGTCTTTGCTTGCCTGGCGTAACATAACATACCGAAGCTGCTTACAATATTGATGCGGCACTTTCAGATCCGAAAAGACTGGAGAAATAATGTGATTTCACAATGTCGGTCCGAAACGGTAGTAATGATCCTAACGCCAACCCAAGCGTAAGGATGAAGGTAATAATTATACACATGTACATGTAACGAGAGATCCTCCCCAGAACACATCCTACACACGTAATTTTCACTCTTGAAATGAAACCAACACAAATTTGGCATCGCAACATGACCCGATACTTGTACACGAACTGCCATCGGGTTATCATCATTGTAGTAACATTATTCAGTATATGGATATGAAATCGGCTGTGTTCCACGGATCAGAGCGTGTTGAAAGTGGCAAAGCTACACGAGAATCCTGTTGTGCATGAGCATAAACCAGTGCAACAGATTTCAGACTTTCAGCCCCTTGCTTCCATCACGTCATTGATCTCTGGCAGTTTGGAGTTCGCGAAAGCTGTGCAAAAATAAAAAAAATTCCTGCCTAGCCTAGCTGGTGGACTAGGATGCAGGAACACAAACAAGGTGATAAGACATAAAGGAAATGAAAATTGACCGAGCACCCCAAGGGATGTGATTACCTTTAGGGCTGCGATTGTCCCAGAGATTATTCAAGTCATCGTTATCCTCCCAACTGTTTTGCCCGATAATGAAATGAAAAATTCTTCGTTAGATGAAAATAACTTCCGATCATGCCGCTGCGGAGAAAGCCTTCATTCAGGGTACAGATACGGGATCAGGGACCGGTCAGCGAGACGTGTGACATTTTGTTACCAGCTGTCTCGAGGTGAATTCTCACTACTGACCCCGCCACTGAATGTCACGGAAAAACTGTGATCTGTGGACGCGACATCATTTCTCTTGGTGGCCCAGTTATGGATGTAAATCCTGATTGTACTGGCCTAACTTCTTCATGCACGTTCAAGCTCGTCAAGGATGAGTACTACGCGCACATGCTGGTGCAATACAAGACAGGAAGACTCGAGAATGTTTGTTGGAGGTGTGGAAAGAGAGAAGGTCTGTCCTGCAAGGACCGAGTAAAGGTGGAGAACAACATGATTACTGCACACAGTGGCGTCTACATCCACGCGCTAGACACAATCAGACTTCTACCAGTCAAGACAATGATAGTTCTGAAGACACAAGCTGAATTCTTCCTACCACGGAGGTGCCAACATAATTTGACATACAAGTGTAGTATCCCTGACTGTCAGTAATAACCCAGCCAAATCTCTACCAGTAGTCACATAATTCAGGGCTCACAGTTGCGTAGAAAAGCGTCGATTGGATGGGGGCGGTTCACGTGCTCCAAAATGTCAGCTTGGCCCATCAGCAGTCAGCATTTCGTCGCATTTTTGCTCGAAGTAGGGGTGTTTGAAGGAGTTAGCAGCACTTCAGCCAGGTTCTACGAAGCTGGGACTTGGCCCAGGCACAGATGACAGGTGTTCCAAAAGATTTACTGAAACAAATTTTCATTACTCACACGGGTATGCCAGAGCATATGCGTAAACTTCGTGAGATATAGTACAGCATTCGAAAGGAGTATCCAAAAACGTCTCTGTAAATTTCTTTGCCAGGGTCTCCTGAAATTTTTGAGCCATAGATTGTCCAAATCGACCAAGGGGGAGATGCTCTGTACTGATTTTAGTAACTCCGAGTCCCAGCGGCGCGCAACCGCTTGCGCGAAAATGTGTGAAGATCAAACAACAAGAAAAACGCATGCATGCAGCAGAACAGCAACGCGTGCCGTCGAAGAGAAAATCATTGTGCACAGATTGTTCAGTGTTCTCTCCTCAGTTCGCCCGCGGCGTTGGTTGCTGTGCTTTCATTCTCGCTGGAGTTCTTGTGGCAGCGCATTTCGCCATCATGGAGGAACTGGCACCATGGGAAACCGGGTCTTCAGTGGCCCTCGACAAACGCCCGGTGGATTTGCAGGTCCCGTTCACCTCCATCCGATCACCAGCTCCGTGTGGTATCATCATGTTCTCGGCGTTACCTGCCTGGCGAGCTCTGACTCGTTTGTTTGTCTTCTTACCTGTGGAATCATCACGATCGCTCATTGTAGCAGCAGCTTTTGGTCGAACATGGCATGTTGTATTTACTGGGACTACTAGTAGCACAGGTTGCGTTTCGCCTTCTCCTCCAAAATATCGCGAACATCGGCTCTAAAACTACGAGAACAGGCTACAAGTACAAGTACAACTCTGGTTCTTTCTCTGTTCTGTTCTGTTTTGGATGCGTGGGATGTACACGATCGGTACTCTCCCGGGGTCACGCGACTTACGTGCACCAAACCCGCCCTCGCACGACGCTTTTGTCGATACTGCATGCCTACTGTGAGCCCTCACATTGTAGTTCACAGCTACATTCTATCTAAGTGCTTCTCCCGCGCAACCACTTAGGACTAGATAGCCCTGCTTGCAAGACCGGTACGAGACTCTGTAGTGCCTCATACGCCATTCCGCATCCCCGGGCTCTTAAGCTGCTCTTCTTTGAATAGCGTGTTTCCCGGCATCCTTCCCACCCAATAACGAGCCCTACAAGTAAGATTCCTTTCGCTACACAATTTTAGATGTCATTCCTGTTGCCCCACCCGTTGCTCGCCACTTAGGTCTATTATTTCCCCCACACTGTTTCTTGTCCTGCTGTTCTCCTGCTTTCTTTTGCCGTCACTCCCAGCTGCTCCGTCCCCTGGCCTATATAAACCCATTATTCTTTCTCATTGCTTTGTGGAATTATGAAGGGAAGAGTTTTAAGCCCGAGAGCTTGTTTTCCTCCCGCTAGTGCTGTAAGCCTGTATCACTTTCTGGTGTAAGTCCAAAGTGCCTCAGACACGAGCAGGCTGGCAGACACTACACAAGTACATTGCACATGTATGTAGTTTGGTTCGCGCTGGTCGTTCACATGACGCCAGCCCTGGCAAGTGTAGACATTTTAATAACCCCTGGTCATTGTACAGCCAGTTTAGTGGTAGAGGCCGATGACTCCAGATCAAAGTCTTCCCCAGCCTGGCACATGAAAATCAAGGCATCCCAAACACCCCCACACTCCCCAAACAAATCTGCGTGCTCCGCTAATGAAGGCCATCAAGCCTCCGATAAAGTGACAGCTAGCTTCAAGCACCTCTGCAGGACAGCTTTCACTGTAGTCAGTTCAGTATGTGTAGAGTAGAGCTGCAGGATTTCCTCAGGGCGCTCTCCTCCGCACACAACTAAATTTAATGCAGCCAGCACTGAGCAGGTAAGGCACGCTAACGTGATTTCGCATCAATGATGTCAGATACGATAACCCACATTGCGAGGAGGAAAGATCAAGCAAGGTGAGATTCGCTGTGGCTATAACGGATGTTTATAAACGCGATATGTTATTGGTCATGAGAATAGACATACATATACATGTAACTACATTGTATACCTTAGTAAAACACTATTATCTTGTGTTAAATGTGAACAAGTTATAAGATAGTGAAAGCCATTCGTGCCAACTAAATTTTCCAACGCGTTTCAGCACCTAATGAAAAAACACAGAAGATTACTCTTGTTATGTCAGCAGTACACCCCCCCCCCCTCTTTTGGATGCACCCACTTTTCAAAAACTATCAATCACTGCGGACAAGATCATAAATGTAAAAGATCAAGATAATTACAAGATCCTGCGAAAACCAAATCAACGAGCAATGCACACAAATCAAGCACTTACGGTACATGTACATGGGAAATACGAGAGGATAGCAGAAAACTCTAAATTCACGTTCGTATCCGCTAAAAGTCATTCTTATTTTGATACAAATTATGAAGCCATCGTCATATCAGTAAAGGGATATTATAGTATGAATAGAAGCACCAGTGCAGCCCTTCTCCGTTTCGAGTGTCCATACCATGTAGAGAGTGAAGTGACACATGTAGAAATGCACAGTGTGATTTTTGTGTTCATAAGTTTATGACATCAGCATTACATCATCATTTTTTCTCAGGCAGTTGATTTTGAGCACACTGTTAGGCGAGTTGTGCAGATCAGCAAAGCATTCACGGGTGTGTTCGGACCATCGAACCGGCAGTTGCACGAATAGGAGATGTCCTGGCCTACTTCATGCCTCACCAGACTCCTTATGGAGTATGGGAAGGCGGCTTCGTTGACTTCGCACGCCACTCCGATCATAAATTTCCCCTGCATGTACATTGGTGGAGGACAAATATAATAATTCCCGTAGCTATGCAGAAGACGTTACTTCAGTAACGTCTGGCGCTAGCCAGGGTCCACACAGCTTTAATTTGGTGTTTGTTTGTGTGTTTGTTTGTGTCACGCCTGGCGCTATCCGTATCTGACGGCAAAAAAGCATAGGATGTTATAAATTTTTCAATTCTCCTTTTTTTCAGGCATATCCTGGGATTCGAACCCGCACTATCGCCCTACATGCATTCCCCCATACACTTCGCATTCATACCCATTCTTCCAAGTTGCGTTACGTTATTATCTTGCGTTTGAAAGCCCTATTTGAATATTGCGGGAAGCTGTATGTGGCCAGCTGTGTTTGATGGTACGGTACGGTACGGGAGACGGTGTCGTATTACCCTCGATCGTACCTGTCCCGTCCCTATCCCCTACCGTACCGTGCCATCAAAGACGGCTGGCCACAATGCATATAACTCAAATAGGGCTTTCAAATGCAAGATCACAATGTGAAACAACTTGGAAGAATTAGTATGTATGCGAAGTGCATCGGGGGATGAATGCAGGGCGCGCGATAGTGCGGGTTCGAATCCCAGGTTATGTCTAAAAAAAAGGAATTTTTTAAAGAATTTATAACATCCCTATGCTTTTTTTTTGTCTAGGTCATCAAGGCAAAAAAGCATAGCGTAGGGCCCTGAGCTTCCAAGCTCTCTCGTAATACAACCCGCAGAAATCAAATCTCAATACACCGAACAAAAGATAACACACATAATCCAATAGGGAACTGCATCTCTGTACCTAAATTTCCTGTTCACCTAACCATGCCTTTCGCCCTCATACAGAAAATATTGAGAACCTAAAATTTCTGAAATTAGAGTATTGTGTACATTTTGGTTGGTTTGATTTGGTGGTTTCCACTGTTTTAGGTGGTTGCCTTTAACAGTTCAAAAATCAAGAGAGGTAAACATGCTTTTCAAAGTTGAGTTGTTTATAGTAGTTAAAGCAATTGTATATTATTACAATGGACATTGAGCAAACTTTTGTGCTAAATTCACCAAGAAAAGAAACTATAGTCCGCATAGAACAGGAAATTTGTTGAGATCATTAAATTTTATTTTGGGATGCATCCAGGTAGAAGCTTTTCTGTAGAGGCATTATTGGCTGGAATCCGCCCTCAATATGTGTACTGCTCGGGAGCTATGGATTTCTAGCACCATAAGCCGTAGTCGGTTACCGCCTATGGCTAAACGTGCTAGAGATCCATACCTCCACAAGGACGTAGCAGCCAGTCAGGCCAGGCGACTTTTTTAAAAACAATTCAAACAGTGCCCAGAATGCAGGATTTTGTACCCTAATCTCAACATCTTCCCGGGGACGCCCCCCCCCCCCCGCACTCCCCTCCGGCCCGACCGCCTCCAACGACGGTGCTATGGGCAAGAAGTACAGTGATTTCTACTCTTCTTAACTCCGGGGTCGAATTACAGTTGTCACGATTGCCGGGTAGACAATTGCATGATATCACTTATACAGAAATTCGTGTGCTTCTTACCCTTGGAACGGCTAGAGGAAAGTTGACAATGTCACATGACTCCACTGATCCTGCTACAGTCGCTACGACATTGCAGGCACGGATAATGTTTGTGCAATTCTGCACGGTGCAGATATGTCCACAAGCACATTCACAAACACCAACCCCCACATGGACACACACGTCCACACGGCACACAAACACACACAAGCATATTATACCCACGTTGATCAAACAGGCACACGGATAAAAGATAACTTGAAGTGCAAAATACTGACAACACACAATACACAAAGTACGCTGATACTCAAAGGACCATCAAGACAAGGATATAACGTTCTCAACGCTGATTGAAGCAAAGGCTTGCAGATTACGTGCACTTCGTTCAAATCACCGAGAAAGATGACAAAAAAATTAATTCAAAAGGGGACATTCCTTTTTGAATCAATGGATTTGGTGATAGCGAAGGGCCCAATATTTTCTGTTTTTCTCTATTTTTTTTTAAATGTAATTTTCTGCTCCAAATAATTCCATATAACAGATAGTACACACGGGAAAGCCAGCACACAGATCCAACCATGACTACTGGGAGAGCAATTCATCTCCTTCAAATCGACTGCTATCAGCTGATTCCCTGGAGGAGAACGACAAAAGGATCACTTACGAAGAGGAGTCCCATACTGTAGGCATTGTTCAGACCTTGATTTAGCTGCATGGAACATAAGCAGAGACGTACATGGAAAGTGGTATGGTTACGTGCAGGCTCAAACGTTGCACCAAACTCCAACTATACTACGTACTGTCAGGCCTCAAAGAACAGGGGTGGGGGTGGGACCGTAGGGACCGGCGGATTATGCTCGAAAAGGTGGTAGATTCTGCTCGAAAAGCAGTGAAATTGGCAGAACCACACGAACCGTATGGCGGGAAATTCCTCGAATTCTGCTCCACTTCTTTATTCACATACCAAACATGCATGAAACGTACCAAAAAAAGTACCGAATTCTGCCAATTTTTCTGCCGGCAGAATCTGCCGGACCCTAGGTGGGGGTCAGGTTTCTAGCCTAGCCCATTCCTATTTTAAGCAAACACAGTAGTTTTGAAGTTGATTGTTCCAACTAGGAACACACGCTTCTTGCCGAACTTGAGTTTAGTAGTAGTTTTATTCTTTTTATTTTGATTGCACAGTCTTCCATGCACATTTATGCAGAGGTATGCATCTCAGTGCACATTGTAGGGTTCATTACGATTTCCGTTGTTATCTGCTTAAAAAAACCAGCCTAGACAGTTGTTATAAATTGGTGAAATTCTAGCCTGGCCGTTCTTCACAACCCGACAGTACTGTATATGGAAAAAAGTCTAGTGAGCGCTTGTTATGAATCCCTGCTAGTGACGAATTTTTTACTTTCCTTTGAAATGTCTCATCGTGGAAAACAACTATAATCCACACCTGGTGTCATGTTAGTGTGGCCTATGCAAGTGTTGTGCCACGTTCATTCTCCGTTTTTCCAAAGCCCAGCGTGTTCAGCTGAGTCAACCTCCAACCTAACAAGAGTACTTTAGTGCCGTAAACCAAGCAAGATAGCACTTCACCAAGCACTACATGCACATGGAGGATGAAAATTGTTATCATTAGCCTGAAGAGCTGTAGGGGAATTAAACTATAATGTATTGTCCAAGATTAGGACTGTCAATTCAAGCTGGAGCAGATCATTATAATGACTTGATTGGCATTATCCCCTTGATTGAGATTGTTATTAAAGTACATGTCGTGACGTGTACTAAATTGATATAAACGCTGGTGATACTGACATCACTTGTATGAAGTGAAAGCACTCACGTCCACTGTCCTCGTTTGAAGACTGGAGATATTGGACACCGCTGCGGCAATCCCATTTGTGTTCTGCAGGGCACACACGAAGAAGCCTTAAAGCAATGTTGTTTTTACTGCTAAAATGTAGGTCTCATAGATATTTTCAGCAAACAGTGTGTGCCGATAGCTGCAAATATACTGTTAAGATCAATGTAAGGCTGCCTTTTGGTAGGAGCGCAAAATCGGGTATTATTCGGCTGGTTATGTCCGCACTGAAAATCTTACTCCTCTGGTCACTGTTCAAAAGACAACCTGTTATCAGCGGTACATGCATACTCGATCCACCATACAGTGGCTATTATAGAAGAAAGAAGTGTTGCATCAATCATTTAGACGATGATAGACTCCGGTGGAGAGCCCAGGATTAATTTATAGCGGAGAGAATGATTACAGAATTACAAGTTACACCTTGATGTCCATTAAAACCACCAGTCACTTGATAATCAGGTCATGCGATAATATTACGCTTGACGATTTTAGACCGTTCATCGCTAATTCAAGAACGAGGTGAGTTAAGCAGCTTCTCCTACCATATTTGATGTCGTCTGCAGTGTGGTTATCGATGCTTCATTCATCTGCAAGCGCTGCTCTGTACTTGCAGTCTGTGTCTGCACCGTTTCCACGGTGGTATTGAGTGAATCCAGCCTGCTAGCACTGCCCTGTAATGAAAAAAAAGAGTTAAAAAATCTCATGCTCATAGATATCACGTCAATTCGGTGTGATTACACAATTCATAGCATTCCAGAATTTTTTAACCAGGCAAACAACAAAGTATGGGCCCGTACTCATCTACTTCAAAGTATTCCAATTCTTGTGAAATGATAGATTGAAATCACGTTTCCAAGGGAACACAGGAAGAATCAAAGATTTCTTCTGGAGGAGTGCACTGCAGTACGAGGTCAAGGCCGTTTGCCACAGAATACTTTCAGAATGCTTTAACCATCGAGAACTATTTGCTGATGCAATGCGGACATCAGGGGGGGGTCCACCTTTACTCCTGCCTCCTCAATCCTCTGGTATTCTTTATGAGTGGTCTATGACAGTTAGTAAAAAGTATGAGCTCCACAGATAAGAACCCACTTTAACATTCAGCTCTGAATGAGTATCTCTCCAGGTGAGATAATACAGCTCCTCCAAACTCTTCCATAGTGCACATATGCATAGAGAAGTCTTCCTCTGTAATGTACATGCCTGTACATTATACGTTCATAACAATGAGTCGGGATTGCGCCTTCGGCATTCAGGATTTTCACTGTGTATAATGCATTTGTGTATATTTTTATGGATCGGTAATCCTCTCCCAACACGAGCAGCATGTTTATCGATACAAATAAGACCTCCCCCTCCCCTCTCCACACACCCAGCTTTCCGGGATGAACCGCCAGATGTCGGCATTTAAGTTGTTTCTACCCTCCCTGACTGTTAGCCATTGGCGGACTTTGCTCGGCCAATCGTCAAATTATGCTTTTGATTATGCCACAATTATGCCAACATATAATTATGCTGAATTATGCTCGGTTCCACCCTATTTTCAAAGGAAAAGCAACGGCCTTTTCAGAGTAAAAACATGTATGCATGAATGATTTTCGCATGCGTGGCTTCCGAGGTGACGACATCAGGAGTTCAGGACGCGACCTCTGTGCACTTTTGCACTTTTCTCCCATATTTCACTTTTTCAGCACACGTGCACGGTACGACATGCATACTTTAAAAGACTTGGACATGAAACTATTACTATTGTAAAAAAAACACATCTGCAGGCTTTCTGACAAAGCTGTATTATGCCCCTAAGCATAATTTTGTCTAAACAGAAAGATTATGCCGACCTTACACGTTGGAATCCGTATATTATGCCGGAGCATAATTTTTTGACGAAATCCCAAGATTATGCCAAATATTATGCCGGAATAATCCGCCAAGGGCTATGACAAGAAGTCGTAACTGGGGTATTTAAAAAAATCTGCAGGCTTTCTGACAAAGCTGTATTATGCCCCTAAGCATAATTTTTGTCTAAACCGAAAGATTATGCCGACCTTACATGTTGGAATCCGTATAATAATTATTATGCCGGAGCATAATTTTTTGACGAAATCCCAAGATTATGCCAAATATTATGCCAGCATAATCCGCCAAGGGCTAATGACTGTTGTCGACATTGGATTTCCCTTCAGAGATCCAGCAGCCATGGGGCGCTGGTCTTGCAGATGTGAGCACAACTGGTCCATCTCTGTAGTCTGTACTTGAACTAACAAAGTGCTTGTGGGCCCTAAAAGCAGTAAGGCCAGGGGCCCCGGTCATTCTACTGGATTTCAATGTCCACAACAATAGAAAAAAATCATGTTTCGGGTGGGACTTGGCCAAAGGCCCAGTTTTCCGCGTCAGCAGGAACGCCAGCACCCTCAACAGTAGACAGAAAAGGCTCTGTAGAATGGACACTTATTTCATATTGCATCCGCTTACACTCACCATAAGCATCGACGAAAGGAGATCAACTTGATTCTGAAGATTCTGAAGATCTGTCTGTAAGAGAGAGCGAAAATGATATTGAAATAGTAGCATTATACTTATAATCAATAGTAGGTAAACAAAACTGTGCAACTCGCCCATGGGTTGCCCACGGCGGAATTTTTTATTGACGTAACCTTTTCTACGACGCATGCGATGCGAGTCTATTGGAACGTTTTGCCTCGTGCACTTGACCGGGATATTATTATTATCACAAGGTCGGTGCCCAGCACGTGTTCTAATACTGCTCTCCGGAGGAAAATGCGCTGTTTTCTGAAAGAAAAAAGGTGAAGTCAATATTTCGCCTGTTGTTGGGGGTATCTGCAGATTGTGCTGAAGTGACTCGGAGTTGCACACTCTTGTTTTTCTGCTCTAGGTATAATTAATGTTACAAATCATCAGTACGTGTGGCACGTGTTATTAGCTGCCATTGTAATATAAAACTCGTCAACACCTTCAAGGTTCGTCTTGGTCACATAGATCAGATGGTTAAAGCATTCCTCATGGCCACTAAGGCCCCGGGGTTCGAGTCCTGGTGAGGTTTACCGGGTTTTTTCTCTTTTCAGTCAGTTCACTTCCCAACTCATTGCCTGGAATCTATAGTATGTTTTAGTAGAAATGCTGCGAAATTTGAACAGTAAACCTGAGACCAAATTGTTAACTTTATAACGGGATACATAGGCCATCAACGATTAATCAATTCTTCAAACAGGAACACCAGTCGTATTACCTGCTATGTTCACTCACTGCCACTCACCTGGCTTAACGTGTTCCCACTGTTCCCAATATTCCCACTGTCGGTTGGACCTGCAGGGGATAACGTGACAGGCATCCAGTGTATAGTATAGTATAGTATGTATTCATATTTCTCTAGGGCAGTCCCCACAGACCTATGGTCTCCTTACGGGGTACCCTAGCCAATCTAGGATTGCGATACGAAATTGACTTGGTGAAGCAGCAAGGCGGACCGATGCCGGAACTGAGTTCCAGTGTCATTAGCTAAAACTGCCTCAGGGTAACTTTAGTGCCCAAACGTAACTTTAGCGCCGCGACTTTGTGCAACTTTGTACAAGATCCAGCAAGTTAAGCGATAAAATGACACCTGCAGCGCTTGTGAAACACTGTTCATATATTTGTCGCTGCATGAAACGTCACTTATTCCTGAAAATGCACAGTACACATCAGTCGTTAATGGACTGCAGCGCCTTACGTCCATTATTGGCATTTTAAGTAGATGTAATAGTTACGTCTGTGCTTAGTAATCTACACAAACGCGTCAGAAGATGAGAGGGTAATGAGCGTGAAGTGTACATTGTGACGGAGGTGCAAGCAATTACTATGACATGACATGTCACCCTGACAAAGATGATTGCATCGGATACTGAACGCAATGAATACAACGACTTCTTAAGGGCATGGCAGAGAACACTTGCGCCAGTTCTGTAACATACAATGGTTGTTTTGTCCAAAGAATCTAGATACATTCATCCCATACCCCGTGGAAAGGGTTCTCAACTGAATCTGTTTGAGGAGATCACGACAATGTGCGAGTGCTAGTTTTCCCAAAACGCCCTAATGCTTGCGACAAAACAATGCACAGTAACCCAAATGAGTTGGATTGTGTGCTGGCCAAAAGCAAATTGTCAACAATGGAACTGATCATTTTTTTGATACTATTTGTTGTTTGGAGCGTATAGTTATAATTATTATAATCCTGAGAGTCACAGTGCCATTGGCGTTCACAAATATCACTCACTATGTTCGTATTATTGTGGCGATGTGTGGTCTACATAAAGAAATAGTTACGTAAATACTACTATACACTGTAGGTGTGTGTTCTCCTCAGGAGACTCACCATTGTTGGTGGATTCGCCGCAGGAGCAATCACTTGGGCGCGTGACGAATAGATAGATTGACAGTCCTAGAGCAGCCACACTCAGTATGACCAGCAACAACATGATCAAGAAACCCAATGTGCCATGGACCGCACCGGATGATCCAGCATCCTTGCTCTCCGAACCGCGCGATTTGCGCCGCCGTCTTTCCGCTGTTCTGTTTCCGTACAGGACGCTGTCCGTGCGACGTTCTTTGGCCGACGACCCTATCACACTATACTGTGGTGTCTCTCCGTAGTACGGAGCTTCCGGTGTCGGTGGTCTATCTTGCGCCGTTTGGCTAGCATGTAGCGTTGCTGGATTAGGAGTTCCGCTGTAAGCATTCGCTGTGTTCTGGTACTGCTGGGTGGGACCCAACTTGAACCGGGCTACTACTGGCTCGTCAGAGCTCGTCTCCAGGATTCTCTGCTGGGACTGTCCTAGTCGATTGTGCAGTGCGTGGCCTTGTTGAACGCTGTCGCCACTGTCCATGCGTCCAACGCTCAGCGAGTGTTTCAGCTCCATGCTCTGAGGAGAGGACGTGGAGCGCATGTGGTTGGGCGAGCGCAGGGGAGCGTCCAGTTGATGGATTTGTCCTGGCGCGCCCATTTCCATGTAGGCTTCGTCAGCAACAGCTATCTTCTTTTGCGGCTCCCCGCGCTTTGCTGGAACTGGATTCGCCATGGCGTGTCCTTTAGATCCGGTTTGCTCCTAGTGCAATTTTTTAGCACAAAGAGAGCGCCAGCAAAACCTGAACGAGGAACTGAGGCCGTGATGCAGACGTGATCAAATCAGCTCTGTGTTCTGAAAGCAATATGATCCAAAGATAAAGACTTCTGGTGGTTTGGCGCAATCCGGAAAGCGGGATAGTGAGTGAAGAAACCCAGAGAATTCGAGCGCCGTGGAGCACATCTAACTGTTACTTCCACTACCAGTTGAAGCTGGGCACAGGCTACACAGAATCTGCTACACCCTGATGCTTTCCAGGTGTCTTCCGTGTGTGCCGTCGTTTGCGCTGTGTACGCTTGAGAACCGTCCCGCGAGAAGCCACTTGTGTTTTGGCTTTGGCCGAGCTGCGCGAGCTTCTTCTACAAGTTAGTTCTAGCCAGGCTGGCTGAAGTGAACTGTGTGTCTATTTTACATTGGTATGACCAGGAACTTTTGATCAAGTCCAGAACCACACACTTGCAAGCACTTGAGCGACAACTCGAGAGGCTGTTCCGTCTAGACCGCCTTTGCGACACAGGTAAAACAACTCTGGAATCTGCATGCACGCGCTTTCCAGCCGATAGTCACCCGGCGGAGGCATGTACATGATAGTATGCATAGTACTGATTTTAGAGCTCCATACAATCATGTATGTATTGTGATGTACATTGTATGTTAGAACTACATGTATTGTGATTGGGTGGTAATCATTAGGGAGTGGTAAAATTACGATTTTTAGTACATCTACCCTTACTGTATACAGGTCTTGCGTCATCGCGATGCGACTGAGCTCAACTAACGTGTTACTTTGCCTCTGTCTCTGGTCGTGGCGGGGCTGCGTCACGCGTGCATTCTGGTGATGGAATCATGTGAGCTCCGCATTCTATTCACATTAAAGGAGCATTAATTTATGGTAGCAAAAGCCATTGCAGCAGCACGCACATGTACATGATTGTACTGTACATCACTTTGTTTGATGAATTGGTCAGTTCATTCCTATCGACTGGGTGTCCAATCAATCTAAATACATGCACATGTACAATAATGGACTAAGAATGTCCCGGACTGAAATACCTCCATTCAATACAAATGCATTACGTACATGTAAGTGAGACCATGCCCATGGTGAGGGTGTAAAAAAAAGAGTCTGGTTCCACTTCTCCTATTGTTATTACTAGTCCCTTGCGCGACGGACCAATATCCAGTGTATTAAATTAACCCCGCCAGTGTAACCTCATCGGCTCATCGGCAGGCGTAGTATTCTTGCCATCAATCAAAGCTTGTACATTGTACCTCCATTGGCACACTTGCACGCAGGCAACCAATACATGCATATGTACAATAAATGTATCAATTCTACATATTATGTAGAATTGATACTCAATGAGAATGCTAACATGTACCAACATCAGCACCAGTAATCATGTGCCTTCCGGTACTTGTAATACACATGTACGTGTACTTATGAAGTACATGTACATTTATGGTGCCTCCTTTGCACCATGGCTGGTAGCTCGGCCTATTTAGCTCGTTGCTGTAATGATGAGGCCTTTATGGCCGAAACAGCTTGCTGTCTACAGCATCGGGTATCACGCTCCTCGGCTTTCGCCTTGTTGAGCACTCTCAGTAGGCTGCTCTAGTGCTGCTGCATCGCGCAATGCCCGCTACATTTTGTAGTTTGAGCACTCTGGCGCTAGAGCGACGAGCTACCTTAATGTCTGTGGTGCCTCCTTTGCACCATGGCTGGTAGCTCGGCCTATTTAGCTCGTATCTGTACTGATGAGGCCTTTATGGTCGAAACAGCTTGCTGTCTACAGCATTTATAATATAAATGTATCAATTCTACATATTATGTAGAATTGATACTCAATGAGAATGCTAACATGTAGCCAGTGCAATTTAGCTACATGTACATGGATATTCGCAAACCCTGAAAAACAACATCCATGTTTGAACAAGAAATGAGCACAAAACGTGAAGCGATTTTTGACGTCCCTGAAAGTACATGTACATGTACAAGTACTACAAAGAGCGGAGTCCTCTGGATCGATAGAGTGCTCAATGCGGAAGCAGAGCAGTAACACACGAGTCACAGAAAAACCACGCGTCTTGATTGTCGTAACTTAAAGTTTCATACCATATAGCAATCAGTTGTCTGAAGATTGCTATATGGCATGAAACTTTAAGTTACGACAATCAAGACGCTTGGTTTTTCTGTGACTCGTGTGTACATGTACATGTACTATAAGACTGCGTGGAGAGCACTTTGTGCATGCACGCTGTATGCTGGCTCTTGGAAGTCCGGCGAAAAATTAATTTCACCGTTCCGGTCCGTAGAGTTTCGGGCGCTGAGTGGAATGGTCTTTGTCCGAGGAGGCTACGGTCTATGGTTCATCAGATACGCCCAATCAAACATGAGCGAATTTGAGCGCGCATCACCCATATCCAGGTGATGACGTCACAGCGTGCAGCCAGGTAGCCACGCCATTTATTTGTGCACAAAATGGCCACTATTCGAAATGCGTTACATTGGGGAACCGTTTAGGCAGCGGTCACACATGAAAATTTGCCCCGCTTTTGCGGAGGCGAAACGCGAAACTACAGCAGCCGCTTTTGCTGAACGCGCGATGCAGCAGTCACACATACAATGTACATGTGCATGTACTGAGTTCCTCAACGCTCCCTTTTGGCGGAAGGAATGCAAATGCAACATGCACAGGTCCTATGACATTTTAGATATTTTTGTCTGATTTGAAGCGACCTTCGTTTGTAGAGCTATGGTGGATCGCTGACAGGCTGCCGAATGTCTCCTGTCAAGTACAATGCCATCGATCAACAGCATACGTTAAGGCATCTTCTGTGGAGTGAAGCTTTCGGTAGGCGAACTGAGTAGGCGGAAGAAGTTGCTTGGAGTCCAAGAACTGCGTGATCTGATTTTTTACAAATGCTTCTGTGGTTCGGGGGTTAACTGGGAGCAGTGACACAGGGCGGTAGTTCTTTGGTAAAGTTGGGTCTCCACTCTTGAAGAGCGGACTGACGTGGGACAACTAGAAGGACAGGGGGAACTCATCCGCGGACATAGATATATTGATGATGCGTGTAAGTGTGGGGGGCAATGGTTAGATAACACTTTTGCAGGATGATGCTCGGAACTTGGTCATTGTCTGTTGCCTTGAAAGGGTTGACAGATTTCAAACTGCTTGCCACATCCTCGACTGTCACTACACTGAAGTCGGTAAATGCCCCTTCCGCCATTGGACCAGAGGGAGAACAGAGCTGAGGAGAACGCTGGAGATCATGGACACCGTCACCAAACAGCTTGCTAAGACCCGATATGGGTACTTCGCAAACATTTAATTACTGGTACATGTACATGTACAACGTATGTCAAAGGACAGGATTTCACTGAGCAGCACAAAAGGCACACAGATGCATGTGACACGAAGCGCCTACTTAACACACACACATTATAATTATTACCTCTCTATGGTCAAGTGGTTCTAATATGAGCCAGAAGTCGTGAATTGTCGACATAATTATGACGTCACCGCTTTCAAACACAATCAACCGGACGCAGGCCACGCACTTTGTCCGCACCCTGCACTAACTTACTTCTTGGTCATTGGTTGGCCTCGGAAATATTATGCATCAATTGCCATTTGTTTTGGTGCGTTTCCCTGCAGCCTGAGGACATGTCCTAAGACTAGCCACCTGGCATTCGGGTAAATTGCCTCAATCAGTGGGCCACTTTCTGTCGGCTTATACTGAAGTCATTAGTACTAGTGATTCGTTTAGAGACTCTCAACGAGAATATCGTCTTTCAATGACATGCGGGAGCTGACGCAGTTTGCATTACACCGTGTACTAGTATATCAAATGGCTTGAGCTGGGATTCTGTGAGACTCCAAATGAGCCCATGGTAAGTAGCCAAATTAATTGTAGTCATTTGTAGGTGGTTATCGAACCCTCTGCTTTTTTTTATATCCCAGCAAAATACCACTTGAAATCCGGTGTTGCTATATGTATAAGCCTGGCTGTCTTCCTGATCTCCTATGACTCTACTGTAGTAGTAAGAGTGTGACCCTGACACGCACCCATAACTCGTTGACGTGATCAGCTGCTCCTTGTAATTGTATGCAAGTAGTTCTCTCTTTTATCTTGATTCACAAACAGGCTCCAGTGACCGAATGTACTGTCGAAGATCGGTGATAGCAAAACTGTGTGCACGTGACAGGGGAAGTCCCATTCCCGCATCTGGGTCGGAAGGTGGAGGAAAGTTAGGCATAGCGTATCGCAGTTCTGTTTCCAGGTAAATGATTACGAAAAGAACTGGGGACAAGGAATCTCCCTGCGGGGTCCCATTTTGTTGTTGAGTGCGTATCTCTGGTTTTCCTCTCTGACGGTCCAAGACCAGGATAGTATGAGTAGGCTCCAAGCATCTGCAGCCAGAGGATATCTTGCCGCTAAATTAGCGAGGAAGCCAGATTGGATGACTCCAAAAGAAAATCTTAACCATCGTGCAGGCTGGGAAGCTATAAAATGGCGATTACAGATCCTTTCATTATGCTATTTTCACCATATTGTCTACACCTTTCCTTCTGTTCTCTTTGATTTCAAATTTCGATTTTCATCATCCTCCCGACACCCCAAGTCTCTTCTTGTCCTTCCACCAACTGGCAATTACTTCGCTAAATCCTTCCTTTTCCTTATCGCTGTTGCTTGGAATAAACTTCCTGCTGATATACGTTCACTCGATAGTCCCACGCTATTTAATCGCCAGGTAAGGAAGCTGTATGAAGTTCACCATTTCTCAGTTTCCGGCATACCTAGTTTCACGTGTTTAACAATATACTCTAAATCCGCTACTGCGGTTATTTTGTTTTAGTGCCTTTCCAGTGTTCTATTAGCACCCCTGGTTCTCAATCTATTGTTCTTCCTCTCATTTGACTTAGAAAATCTCAGATTTTGAGTTTTTTGCGCTCCATACATAATTTTATTTTCATTATTTTATTGGTTTGGTGAGACTCCCATGATAGGTATCCATTTACCTCTGGAGAATCCGTAAATAAACAAACAACAACAACAATCTCTTGTGGTCTGTTTGAGCCTCATTCGCATGGATTTGCCGGAAACAATACTACCCCGTAAAGTATACTGACATAATCTGCATGTAAGAAAGACCTCAGGAGAGACACTTGTTGGCTATACGGTTGATGGATACGCGTGAGACAATGCCGAGTATGTTGATTCGCTGCTGAAAACGCTGGCAGCGTGCCGCAAACCGCCTGTGGCTGCATACCACATCTGCGGTTCTTCTGTTTGGTCTAAATCCACTCTGGTACGTCAAGACAATGTCATCTGCCTCGCGCTGGCTCTTTGCTGACACCACCAAAAATAGGACCTTGCGGATGGGAATTAGTGCGGGAAATGGCCTGCGACGTGATGTTGGGTCCAGACTCCTAAAGGCTTGCCTGGTGAGGCCATGAGTAGGCCTCCTCCGATTGTTGCTTGGTATCTTGTCTGAACCTCATTGAATAGCGTCCCATGGCACTGGAATAGTGCAGAATACACATGTACATGTACTTCAGCAGCTCTGCTGTATGGAACTGCGAGCGATAGTAAAGCGCCTTTTTCAATTTCTCGAAACGTTATGAGAGTTGAAATCAGCAAACCAGTACTTTCGATCTGTACTTTTGTCCTGGCTGTTGCTGTTGAACGCCCTGTGAAGTGGCTCGTGATGATGCTAACCATTTCCAGTATTGCAATCTGTGGCAAAGTGGCAAAAAGAGCGGCCAGGTACAACGGGGTGCATGGATGCGGCTGATGGGGTTTCTCGGCACTTGTGCTAGTGGTTTTGAGAGTTACTAGTAACAAGTACTAGTATCAACTCACCTCCACCGTTAGACGCTGAATCTGACGCTAGGGTATACCGGGTGTGAGCGGCCGTCGTGAGTTCCCTTCGGGATCGGACACGATAATTTACTTTTTAATCACCAGATGGCCAATTCTCATATTGTTGTTTAAACGGATTGGTGCTGTTCACGCTACATCAATCGCACTACCTCGAACATCTTGGCGTTGTCCATCAGAGATTCAATCTTCACCTTCACTATTTCACCTTCTCGTGTCGTTGACTGCATACTTGTATTTTGTTGGCTCTTAGAAAGGGCTCAATACACGCGTATACTAGTAGTAGCATCTAGAAAAGGAACAACATGATTGTATCATGTTCTGTTGGGTAGACCCAGTCAAATTTGTAATGGATTCTTTGATCGTAACAGCGCGATAAAAGGGTTATAGCGAATTCAGCAATACCTGAGGAATTGTGGGTTGCACGGTAAATGAGGAGCTTACCCTTTCTTGTCGTTGATACGAACACTAAATCTTGGACTTTTACTGCCACTTTGACTTGAAAATCGACTGACTCATAACTGACACACAGAGCACACAAGAAGCCCAAGGAACATTAATTTTGACTTTGCTAATCTACATGCAGTCCGGCATCGGTCCGCCTTGCTACTTCTCCAAGTCAATTTCGTATCGCAATCCTAGATTGGCTAGGGTACCCCGTAAGGAGACCATACATGTACATGTAGGTCTGTGGGGACTGCCCTAGAGAAATATGAATAAAATGTAATACTACACTACGACTATACTTTGCGAGAAACGACCAATCTCTATCCAGTACACAGTGTTTCGGGGAATTCACGCCTCATGCGTGAGGCTGGAGCATGATGAGGAAGATTGTATAACTTCTAGTGTGTCGAATCCAGGCCAAATCATCACCTGGGATACAGGGTCGAAGATTTGATGGATTTCTGGAGTGCTTTCAAGTAGCATTGAGTCAGTCAAGTACCACCTCAAGTCGGCCGGAAAAGTGCGAACTGAAGTGTCGGGAACAAACCACTTTCTGTTTACCATAATTATCTTTACCTACCAGAATTTGGGCCAAGTGAAGTTGATTGCGTTTTCATGTGCGGGCACTTTTTTTGCCTCGGCAACAAACAAATCAGCCGAGTCGAGATGCCAAACCGATAGCTCACTGCAAAGACCCTGGCGTCCAGTGAACACATACTACCCGATAGCGAAACGGCCAAGGTGAAATCGGTTTCATTCGTAAGACATCAGATTGGCGATACTCCTCCTTCTTCTTGTCAGCTAATATGCAGTGTACATGTACAAATATTACACAGCAATGAATCAAACAAGTCTCTTTCCGCTGGTACTCCGAGTTTCGTGTCAAAATACTCATCAGACAGCATGTACATGTACATGCATGTGATGTGATGTTTTGCTCCAACAAAGGCCTAATTCTTAATTTAACACACACACACACACATAATTATTTTATTTTATTTATTTCAAGATTACTCAACGCCAGCGAACGCCAATCAGTTTGATCTCCTATTTGAACACACGTATATGTGTGTGCATGATGTGCCCTAGCTCACTTATATGTTATACACGTAGATCATGTCCATGATGCCTTTCCTCTGCGCAGGTCCACCGCACTATTGTTTTTAAGATTTACATAATTATTTATGCATTACATACTATGATCACGCTGGCTCCATCCCTTAATTTCCTAAGCTACCAAGCCTACATGGAGACATCTGGCCGACAATGCATGATCTGGCGTCACAGGTCATCAGTGCACCGTGTTAATAATTATCGTGATAATGGAATTTGATCATAGGAGATAGGACAGAAGCGGAACGTATAATTATACCCACATAATGATAATTACTACGCGTGCTGTGGTATTATTATTATTATTATTATTGATGTTAAATGAATGGATATGGATTTCCAATTTTCCGTGAGTTTGGGCTTGGAACACTACTACAGTGAATAGTTGCGATTTGGAAGTGACTGTAAGTTCTCTTCATAGTTGCTGTGGAATATGGGAATTATTAAGGAGCCGTCACCTGCACTGTCGAATCTGGGATGTTTCCCATTCCCCGTCAAAATGGGCAGCTGGAGCGTGGATTCACGGACTCGAACCGGAGGAACAAGTACTTGTACTCTAAGACGTGTCAAGAAATTACCCCCTCGCGCAGAAGTAAGAGTAAAAAACGTCTGCCTCCTCAGGTGATGCCGCGAAAGTTTGCACTAGGCACACGCATCGAGGCCAAGTGGTCCATTGAGTTTTGTCAGGCAAACAATCGTGCCTGAAATACCCTCTTTTCTCAAGAACACCCCCCCCCCCCCCTCCTTCACTGCTGCATGTTCGTGTCTTGTAGGGTTAGTATTTCGATAATCCATGGGACTTATGAAACATTCCCCCTGATAATAACTTTTGTGTAGAGGGCGTCGGCCAAGATTACGCTTCAACATACACTTGAATCTACATGTACATGTGCATTGGGCGTTATCCAGGACCAAAGCCAGTAATTCAATAATACTAGTTGACATGGTAAACACTAACGATATGATTATTATGCTACACCCTGATCAAGGACCCGGAACTCTCGCTCGATGATTTTTTCCCCTCTTGTTCCCTTTCCATGCATTTAGGAATATTGCGTAGGAGCTACTGAGACAAGCATATGTAGGGCATTGCTACACCTGCGAGCCGAGCCACCTAGGATTAAGTCGTAAATGCAACAACGCTCGAAGAGGATATAATGAAACGCGAGGAACTGACACGGCGCATTATCATTACCGCTTTTGTGCAATAATCATTCTAGAATACAGCTGCCGTTGCATGCTCTCTGATAGCCAGTCTGTCTTCAGTTCACAATGGAGGAATACCAGTTGAAGCCGTCCGCTCATCGTCAAATGTGCCAATGTGCGTGTTCTTGTGGACAGGGAACATGGCAAAGCCAACTGAGATTTGCGGCGCCTCACTGCACAGCTGGAGCGGAGGTTTGTGAAGATGACAGCTGGTCCCAAGCAGTCTTAGACCGAATGTTACCGGCGACATCTCATAGGGCTGTGTGTCGAAAACATGTGTATCCGGCCAAGAGTAGCAGTGTTGAAAGGAATTTCATGCCAAAGCATTTGGATATTTCCTCACGAAGTCCGACAAATGGGTGCGTCGAATCATATGGAACGTCGTGCATGGGACGTTGGGTGCCGGAGCCCTTGGCTCAATCTACTCCACCACTGCCGACTCCCCCACCGATTCTTCAACAAGCTTCTACAACACCTATCTATTCCTTTCCGTTGGGCAAATCGAAAGGATCATCTCATGACTTGAATTCGCACTCTCCAATTGGGATTTCAACGCATCATTTCGCGTTACCATCACTTCAAATCCGTACTGGCTCAGTAAATGACGAAGTAGACGTACGTAAGGTTGCTGAGTTACCTCCTCCACGCTCCCCATCACCCCCGCCTTTTCCACCAGGTTATCCCACTGCAAACATTGTAACACCTTACCAAGTCTCTTTTCTTGTAGATCCCAGCACCCTTCCACCACCCCGTGCGAGCATGCTAGAGCCTGATACCTTAATTCATGAATTTGGTGATGTACCTGCCCTAGCTAGCCTGCGTGAACATCCAAGTACGTGTATACCTGTCATCGGAAATGCTCAGGTAATTTACGCACCGCCATCTACAGTGTCCGCTCGGAGTAAAGAATCTGCCGTCGATAGCACCGTGGTCTATATGTCCGCCAGTGAGTTATACGACGAGTCAGAGCAGGTTGCGCCGCGCGTGTCTGCCCTCAATGCCGCATCTGAAACGCCATCTGCTGAAACGAGTCCGTCGAATGGTAAGTCAAAACTATCAGTAAGCCGTGTTCTCGGATCGTTTGACCTACATGCCCCTGAATTTTTTATCAGTTCTTGGGGCCCGGGATATATCTCCAAGTGTTCTGTGGCATTAGAGCAGTCTGCTGATTATGTAGAATAAAGAGGTCTAGTCACGAGTCGAGAGCTAATAGTGTGATTGCGAGCAAATTTGCAAGCTCAGGTAGGATTAGTACAGGCGTTTTCACGCTTCAAGTTATCATATCAACTTATGACGTTTTCATTAAATTTCATGTTAACCTACTTGTACGTGTGTACGGTCACTTCCATGTATCATTATTTTTACTCATCTCCAGATGGTTCGTCTGCCAAAAGCCAGCAGACCACTTCTAAAGGCAAGAGTGAGTCAAGGAGGCGGACACATAATTTGGCCGTCGCTGCTAGCATCATCATGCTGTTGCTGACCAGCCTGTGCATCGCCGCCGCTGTGATGGTAATCTACTTCAGGACGTCCGCGCAGCCAGCTCCGGGAACGTCCCCAATGACGTCATTTACAAGTATTGTAACACCGACATCGGACGTGCGAGTGAACCAACGGACCAGCGACGCAACAGGCATGCATGGCTTTGCAAGCACACTTGGAGTGACAGTAGACCCAGAACGTACGTACATGTAGGTAGAATTGAATTATAACTTCAATTTGATAATCAAAGAAAACTCTCGTAAAATCTGGAAATCCGACATGCTCTTCTTCTATCACAGCGCAGTAAAAATGCGTCTGGTTTCGCGGCTAAAAAGGAGACTGGAGTAAAATACCAATGTTGCAATAGATGCCAATAGGGTGCAACTTCACAGCGGAGTCTCCATGCCAAAAATGCCTTGTGAACTATTATGGAAACGATACTAAAACAATGTACACAGTCAAGAGAAGTACATGTAGAAAGAAAGAACGATTGCAAAAATGATTCGAACTATAAAGTCGTTTTTTGGATCGGAATTTGTTATCTCAATGGACTGCAATACACTCTCGTCTCATTCTATGCAGGGAATTGCAGTATAATGGAGGTCACGTGCGACAATGAGACGGAAACACTCAATCTGGTAAGTGCTGATAAAGTTTTTTTTATTTTTTTTACTTTGTTCACATTCCCAGCTCGAATATAATAAAGGATGACAATGGTACTGAGACTAGGACATATACGTACTGCATAGTGTTTTCCTATGTCACTATAATTACCCTCGCTTTAGGTGGATTGATGTGGTGAAATCCGACATCTCCCCTCTCGGACACCCTCGAGGATTGTCTCAACACTGCACGGGACAAACCGCTATGGCTGGACTTCGTTGACTATTGTGCTTTGGTGTAAAAAATGGCATGTGCTTGTCATGAACTGGAACCTGTATATCGTTTTTCGTATGCCATTCTTCCTGCTGCAATTTCATGATGAAACAGTTGACAGATGCGTGGAATCCATTATTTGGGAGACATGCGACCTGTATTTATATTATTATTTTAGTATCTCTATAGGCAAACATCAGGTTTGCCATCAAACAATCATACTGTTGAATTCACCAGCTAAAGTGAATTTTGCGTTGTCCACTGTTTTGTGCCAAGTGCAGGGCAAATGTTTTGATGATATGACCGTCCTTAAAGGTGGGCTTAACAATGGTGATGGCACCACTCCTTGCGACAAATTTATTGGATATCCACCATTCGACATCCACCATCTTCAATGGCACATGTTCATTGTTTTTGTACCATCTCTCCATTCATGTGTCTGGGAGACATTAATAGTCGTTAATGGCTGATCATAGTCGTTTTAGCATATTTTGTCTGATAATCTATTCTTTTTTGTATTTTCAGGTTGACTGCATCTGTGATTGTCTTGATGGGTGGACAAGATCCACGAACGGGGACTGTATTAGGTGTATTGAAGCGGGTTGCAGTGGCAATGCTACCTGCGACATTGTACTACGAGATGCTGGATCATCCCAGCCGAACGTCACTTGCCAGGTTAGTCATGGATAATTCAGAGAGCAGCACACCTGATTTTCTTGCCTGTGACCGTATCTTTTTTAAACTCCATGCATTCTGTGGAAGGTGCTGTTGTTAACATTCGACCCACTCGTATATCGAGAGACACACGCAGGTCTCTTTCTCATCTTACAGCATTACACTTTGAATTTTTTCTCATCATTTTTACGTTTGTTGAAACCCATTTGCATTGGATTCGATGTGGCAGGATCTTGATTTGCTGTGGAACGCACCTGTTACCTACCCTCTGTTAAAACGTACCATTGCCTATTACACACCTTGTGCAGAGCACGGGTGTATTGATCCACAGTGAAGTATGATCAAAGAATAAGTTCCTTGGATAAGGAGACGGGCAAAAATGTTACGAGTTATGACTAACTGTCCACCAACGTTACCAGATCATACTTATACAGTCAGGTTTGGTGGACAGTTGGTCATAACTGGTAACATTTTTGTCCTTCTCCTTTTCTTCTATAATTAAATTGGATCACCATCTGAGTTTTCCGGATAACAAAAGAATAATATTATCTTAACCATTGGGAGCACGCGTTACCACAGTTCAACTGTACATTTGCCTAATGTCAGACACAGCGTCGAACAAGACAGTGTTCTTTGTATCTAATTATACCAACACGTTACTTAAATGATAGTGAGTAGTTAAAAAGGAAGAATATTTACTTCAATATGACTGTAAACAGTATGGTTCAAGCCTTCCATGGTCACTGTCGGAGAAATACTTGCATTGAATAATAGTCCATTGCATGTTTCAGATACTTCTCAAGACGAACATTATCGTGGTGTTGTCTCATCAGGCAGCACTTTCAAGGAATAAAAATAACCACGTCGGAGAAGTTTGATCTCGACTCTAAGTGTACAAGATCAAGTGCACCAGGACGAGTTGTGCACAGCCACCATTCCTATGCATTCCATTCTATCAAGATCGCTAAGCGTGCAGTAGTACCTTTTTTCTTTCTTTTTCACCATGTTCACAAACCCAGCTCATGATTATGGCGGTAAAAACACCCCTGCCCACACACGCTCTATGGGCTTCAAAGTTCTGGAACGGAGCTCTCCTTCTCGCCACCATCACCATCAGTTCGCGCCTGGCGCCTAGTAGATTCATGTTTAGCGGTATCCGACATAGCAAGCTGGTACATCAGGTATCGCATGGCACATAACAGTTAGAGATGACACAGCAACGACATAGCTCGATTGCGACTGTACGTTTCTTCCCCGCTGGATTCATCAGGCAATATTCTTCTTGGATGTCTTCATACCGAAGACATCCAAGAAGAAGATTGCCATGTGTGTCTTTACCACCATCTAATTCAACCGTAAGTACAGCTGCAGTGGTTTCTTCAACTACATACCCAGCTCGAAAAGAAAATGAACGACCATCGTACGGAGACTAGGACCAACCGTGCAAATAGTGAGCAGGAGGAGCACCGAGACGCAGCAGTGATGGTGGGGCATTGATGGCTCTGCTGACCTTAGGTCTCGGCATCACGGCCAAGAACACGCACCAGACAAAAACAAAAGATAGACCTGTACGGGTCAGGATACCGCACCTTGGAGCTAAAGACACATACAAACAATGCGATGGAGCGCAAAGAATGTAAAGTAGCTTCAATACTATCCGACGGTCAGCACTGGCAAGTGGCAACACTAGACACTCATCGCCAAAATATTCAGAACAGAGACGGTAACTACTAAATAGTTAATAGCTGATAGGCTTAGCATAACGTCCGCACTACTCTTTGTAGGGGAAAGATATAGGCTAGAAACAGGTGTGTGGGTCGTGGCCGGCCCTGATGAAGTGATGTACTCTGTGGCATTGCTAGTGACCATAGTTTCTGAAGTTATCATGCTAGTGTGTTCTGCATGTGCAATATATGTCAATTGGGAACTGAACGCACACAGGCTGGTTGTGAATTGCATGCTCACACTAACAGCTGTCTCAGTCAGGGTGGTCAGGTTGCCAAGAGAGAATGCCTCCCAGTACGGACCATACACCCAGAATCCTTGGTACGAGAACTCCCAGTCATCGTTGAGGGATAAAACTGGGAATGCGCGGAGAAAACGATGTAATGGAGCGGCTAGGTTTGTGAGCTCCGTCGTCGACCTTACTGCGAATTTCACTTCCACCAGTGCCCCTCCTGCTGCAGTGCAGTTCATTAGAGGGATTACATCGTGGGGATGGCTAAACGTCGTGCATACGTCCTCAGTGGTTTCGTCCAATTGCATAGCAAGCGGTTTCTCGAGCGAACAACATGAGCACAGCTTGCTGAAGATATCGGTGAGACGTTGATGCCAAAGTCGAGAGAATTCAGTCTGAGCCGGACAAACCCGCAAAGAACAGACAATAAGGAAACCTGTTAAATTCTTGGATTAATTAAATGAGTGTGGAGGTACAGTGATTGTAAGGTCATGCGCAAGGTGAGTTTCAAAATGTAGCACCATGAATTATTCTGCTTCTGATGTAATCCCAACAGGCTAATGGTGGGTAAAATGGCACCAAATAGATTGAATTCGGAATCGATTATATGCCAGGAAGCACGAGATGTGAACAAGTGGGCAATGTGGGGTTGGTAAGCAGTACGAGGTCTTACTTACCACCGACAAGGTGTTGGTGGCAGAACTGGAATTGCTGTT
Organism: Sycon ciliatum; assembly: GCF_964019385.1. Taxonomy (NCBI): domain Eukaryota; kingdom Metazoa; phylum Porifera; class Calcarea; order Leucosolenida; family Sycettidae; genus Sycon; species Sycon ciliatum. The sequence continues at coordinate 32,468,998 of NC_088645.1, forward strand.
ACACCCATTCTCGTTGGCCTTCATCAACAGGAGGAATGTGTGAAGATGCGTTTTCGTCAGACCTAAACGGACACAGTACAGTCATGCAGTATAACAAAAGTCAGCGTACCTGAATATGGGCCGCCATTATCAAGGAACAGACAGTATAGAGATCACATGCTGACGTCCAAGAAAGCGGAACTAGTGCACGGCACTTTTACATTATCTGAACGATATTTCAAGCTAAGCTTTGTACCACAATACATGGAACGGGGGAGCAAATTTGATGCCTGAAGTGCATTTTTGCGAGAACAATCCGACAAAGGAGCATATTTGGCGTGCTCAATATGCAATGTACATGTGTACGCCATTGCCAATTGTTCCAGTGATGCTGCACGTTCCAGTGCAGTAGAAAGAAACCCAGTGATGTAATCCGAATTTGTTAAGGGCGTCAACTTTGCGCTTTTGCTGGACTTCACTCAGGGCAACTACACAGCAACAGGTAACTGGCTTTTGCAGAGTGCAAATCGTGAGATGCAATCGCTGGCACGTTCTCACGAAGGAGGCACACCGTTGTGTACAAAATAGATCTATTGATCGAACCCTACTTAAAGATGCAATGAAAAATTAATGAAAAATTTTCAACGACAAATCTACGTACTTGGGTGGTAGTTCCAGTTTTCTGGCTCGCTTTTACTGCTTCGTATGCCATCACGCGTGATATACTGCAACTCAATAGCCAGACTGACGGTAGAGTCTTGGGACGCCATGAAGCAGGCTTCTGATGGAGTCAATTCTTGTTTTGGGTCGGCTTTGCTCTCGAACCTCTCGACCAGGTGGCTCATCGCCATGCTCATGCGACCTTGACGGAACGTGCTGATTACGATTAGTTTCGTTGTCGGCTCGTGGTCTTGCTGGATGGCCACGATTTTGTTCCCTGGCCGCGCGTGAGGCTTCCTTGGTGCATCCGGAGGAACCACTGGAGAGAAAGAAAGAAAATGAGATATAAGTTGCCTAAATGAAGAAAAACTCGATGCTTTGTTACCAAGTTACGAAGAAATAGGTAAACGTTCCTCGTGCCAACAAGCACGGAAACAAACTCGCTTTTACCGAATAACAGCAAAACAAGTGCCATGTACATGCACATACGGTGGTGGACTTCCGCAACATTTTGAAGATCATGCAGTAATCTCGATAGACCAGTTATCAAACAAATCTGTCGATATAATATACATTGCTTCCTAGCTTTCGGCCACTTCACTATAATCCTACATCCGTCACCACCATGCGCTCTTAGCGGAACCAATGCACGAAGCATAAGCACACCAGCGCAGCAAGTACACTTTCGTCAACACGGCTTACTTATAATATTGAAGAGCGCCTCGACGTTGGTCTCGGACATTCTGCATGAGATTGTTGTTCTCCGGGCGAAATCCAGGAGTCGTAAATCTACGATGATCACGCTTGTCCGCGCAAAGAATACTCCGATTGTGCTGGAGTTTAGCGGCGTTCCGTCCTGAGACCACTGGACAGATTGATTCAGCGCCCAAGGCATTGTGGCGTAGGGACACGTCAGCCTCCTCGTCACGAGCGATGTCTCGTTTATGACTTTGTTGATGTTTCTCTTTCGGGTGTCTGTACCAAAACAGTTTGGAAAGTAAAATAATACACACACAAAACAGCAGTAATGAACAGGGAATAAAAGCAATTTTTCAGGCAAGTCACAGCCTTTTCCTGGGCAATGCTAAAGGTGTAAATGTTACTAGGCAGGCTCACATTCTCTGATGCAACTTGAATCAAATTTATCATCCCCACCATGAAGTATGCTTGGACCAAAATATGATAATTATATATTTAAAGGTCAGTATCTCGTGCGAACAGAGTCTGCCACGGTCGAACTTCACAAGCCATTGGCTGAACACATGAAACACCTTTTCACTTTCTAGCCTTATACATATACATATACATATACATAATATACATAATATACATGTACATCTCCAAGAGACCAGGCACACCGCATCTTTGTGTACGCGGCATTTACGGACGTCAGGCGCATGTCAGGCCATTGCCATACCTTGCTGTATTGTGACGAAGTAATCTACTCTGTCATAGTATTCTCGTCTATGCTTCTCCAGCAGCTCACAGGTGTACTGGCCGGCCATGCTTCTTGTCACGTTCCGCAGGACGTAGGTGGGGCTCCACTGGCTAGCGCTGGAGATAGGTGAGCTGTTGAAGAGCCATCGACGTAAGTGAGTAGCCCCGCCTGTCAGAGCAGGAGGAATATGATGCAGTCAAGAAACAAGGAATACACTCGCATGGAGAGCCACGGATGAAAGTATTTCAAAGAAAAGGACCACGGAACTACAAGTTCCGCTATAATGTCCAATTTAACCACCAGTTACATGAAAATCAGCTCTACAAACATTGCACGACACTGACCGACAGTGCTAATGTTCCACAACAAACTGCCAATCAGCTCTAGTACGTCTTGGAAACGCACTCCAACAGCGTTCCACAACTAAGGTTCTAAGAAAAGGACCGAGGAACTACAAGTTACGCTATAATGTCCACTATCACCACCAGTTACTTGACAATCAGCTCATGCGATCATGTCTTGGTTGCACGCACCTTTCCCTCCTATGGTATTCCTAGGAATACCATAGGAGGGAAAGGTGCGTGCAACCAAGACAAGCCCAAGCTGAAAGTCTTATCTGTGTTGAAGGACTTTGGCAGATGTACATACATGCATGTCGATGACGATACTTGCAAGACCATTGGACAATACGGTCCAACGACGATTCAAGGACGCAAAGCAACGAACAATCCAAGTTGTAAGGCTGTCGGAGTGCGCATCCATGGCGTGCTAGAGCTGGTTGGCAGATACATGTAGTTGTAGAACGTGCCGTGAAATGTGATCGTATGAGCTGATTGTCAAGTAACTGGTGGTGATAGTGGACATCATAGCGTAACTTGTAGTTCCTCGGTCCTTTTCTTTTCTGAAAATATATAGACTAGTAAAATACTTCACAGGTTCAGGCAATCTTGGAATTGCCAATCCATGCAGCAACACAAAGGGCAATACTGTTGAAGTACAAATGAACTGTACACAATGTATGAGACAGACCAGAGGGGATGAGACGGAACTACGCAGAAACTTTACCTGTAGAAAAGCAATCCAACACTAGGCTGGGTTGACCTTCAAAACCTCTCACGTTGCGAGGCCCCGGTGGAGAGATCTTTGGACGTATCGCCTGCAGACATTGTTGCTGTTCCTGCGGTTGAATAGATTTGCGCAACAATAATGTCATCAAAAGCGCGAGGTAATTCAGCCAAATGTCGCACAAGTGAACTCTCACATTCATGTACATTCACAGCAGGAATTATGTTCAGGTATCATGCACTCACTTGCTATGTTCACTCGATGTTCCAGTAAAGACAAATTAGTCATCTCATAACCAAAATACACAACCACTGCCGTCCTAAGGTTTACTGTGGTACATTGAAATTCAATAATTAAATAGCTCTGTGCCGTGTCCAGAAATTCATTCCCTTGTCTGTTTCTAAAGCCTAACGGATTTGGGGCCTCCCGCAATAATGAAGCTACTGAACGAGATGCGATGGGAATTAAATTCTGCCAGTCGCTAAAAAATAAACTCTCTGGAAAACGTCACGCGATAGAGCCATCACATAATTCACAGACTCACCTGCTGACCCGATGTGACCACTAGACACTCGCATCTTGTCCAAAACAGTGTTCGCAGTTCATTCACTCCCCGACAGCGATATTCGCCACTGTGAGTACTGGCTTGCAGGTTCAGAACCTCCAATCTGAAAGCGTACACGAGTCGAAACAAAACAGGACGTACAAATTGTAGCGGTCAGATCCTTCGAATAACCTATACGACCATCCTATGACCCATCCAGCCAGCTTTTCAGAGAGGGAACTTTCCCCGATACTGAAAACTAAATTACTCGATTCGAATTAGTATTAAATTGCTTTCTCAGAGCGCTTTCGGCATAAAAAGTGAATGCACTTGTTTACACAATCAGATTGGCTAATCGTTGGGTGGTCCGTAAACATTTTAGAATACAGAATGCACAGCATGTGGCTTTGTTCGTCAAATTTCCTTATTCCAATGGTGATCCATGCCCAGGAAAAATATCTCCTCAGCAAAAAAACACTTACATTTGTAAGTCACCATCGTGCCTGACTTTTCTCCTGATTGTCATGCCGGATGCTGTTAGTGCTGACGTGTTGGTAATGGACTGGCCGTCCTTGGAGAAGGTAGCAACTGTAGACCAGCCGCACTTCATGTGCCATGATGTGCCGGACACTTTACAAGTCTTGGCACATTGGTTGTCGCACTGCGGCAAAAGAACTGTATTCATAGGGGAGTGCAGAAAGGAAACGCAACGTACATCAATATGTTAGACATAAAATTGCAATAGCATTATAGAAAAGAGCAAGCGTCATAATTATTTCTCACAATCAAAACTTCTGCCGCTAGGGTTTATCGGGTGTTAGCGGCCGTCGTGAGTTTTCTTCGGGAACGGATACGATAATTTATTTTTATTATTTTATTTTATCAAAACTTCTAACAATTGACCATCCAAATGTGCAGCCTTTTCATCACAATAGAATACACTGGAAAAGAAGCAGAAAAGGCAAAAATATATTATAGATATAGACCAGAGATGTGATGACAGTATCTCGAAGAATAGGAGCCAGAGAAACGGGGCAAAAAGCCTACAGCTTACACACGAGGGAAAGGGATGAGTGTGAAGGAACAAGACAAGAATATGATTTGACTTGTGAGCAGTGGTGTCGAACACTACACCATTTGGTTTCTGGTTACGTTTCTTTGCGCTGTTTCTATTACATCCCTGCTGTATGATAGCATGCCTTTGTTCCTGTCAGTCCCCCCAACTACATACAATGCTCTATATTTTTACCAATTTTGCAGTGCATTTCCATTCATTATATCTATTTTGGGGAACTGAGTGTTGCTTCCTACATGGGAGCTCGCGGTTTTCCTGCCGACTTGAATTCTCACTTCACTGACTCACGACTGCCTTCCACAGCACAGAAGAATTCCATCGAACCGTCCACTCCCTTTATTTTGCGCGTAAAAGTGGCATACGATCCACACAATGCTCTTGATGTTACTGGTGACCTGTTATTCTGTGATACACATTTCGGGGACCACTCATTCTGTGGGGAGTCATTCGGGCCACCAGTTTTCTTTGAACGCTCTCCATTTCTCTCTTTTACTCGCTCTTCGCCCCCGCCCCTTGAGTCTTTCTCTCACTCGCATTCCTTCTCTTCTTACCCCTATATCGCTCTTGCTTTTTCTGCCTCTCTATCTATCTCTCCCACCCATCTTTGTAGATACTCATCCAGTCCACCAATATCCGTTCACTGAGCCTCCTTGCTCTCATAATTCTACACCCGGCTGACCCAACGCATACGTGCACATGCATTACAGCTTCGCTAAGACACTTACATGAACTTGCTTCAGGTGCGAACAGTGCGTTCATTTGGAGCAAGGCGATACAGATCAGTATCAGGTGTCTACCTACATGTATATCCTTCATGATACTTCAGTAGGTGATAGTATCGAGTAGCCAATCAGTACCACTCGGCACTTTTCTCCATTCCGTTGGGAGTGTTGGACACACAGTCTATCCCTCACTGCAAACGTTAACAGGGACGACGCTTTCAGTCTTGCAAGACCATTGAATACTATCAGACAAGGTGCAATATGTATGAAGGCAGCGGGGCCAGCTCGGCAACCTCACAGCAGGTAAAGATTGCGATAGCCTGTGAACCGTGATTGTGTTTGTCTAAGACCTTAATCCAATCACGGCGATTTGATCAACTCTTCTTCCACAGGTGCAGAAAGTAAACAGGCCCAATTCATGTTGAATCGTGCAACACCAACAGGAGATACAGCCGTTAGTCTGCTCACCTCTACAGAGTAGAGCCAAGAACACGCAGTTTCATGCCAAACCGCATAGGTTAGGTCAATCTATACTGTATGGCATGGGACATTAATTTGCTTGCCCTTCATCCCATTGCTGCTCCAATTCTCTCCGGCAGTGGTATTGTCTACACTATATCCTTGCCGCGTGGGTGGCCCACAGCTTGGGGGCATCTTCCCCTTGACTCATTAGCAAGCCGGGGCACGTTTACGAAGCGTGGAGATGATCTAGTCCTTCTAGGCTCAGCAGTGATCTTGACATGCGGGCATCTTCAAGTGACAATCGTTTGACACCCTCCCCAGCTCCATGTCAATGCTAGCACGAGATCTCTCAGACTGTCTCACGATGTTTCCTCACCAACATCACTGGGTGCCGTGGAGGCTGTACTTGAACGCTAGATACCCGTGCACCAAATGTTTAGCTCCCTCGGTATTAGACTGTTTTCACATCCAGATTAGCTCCCTCCCTCCATTTTAGCTCATTTTCTTCCTGTTGAAGTTGCGCTTCTGTTTATGTTGGCCATACAAGAGGCTTAGGTATACTGAAAAGAACGAGAAAAGGAGAAAGAACGATGGATAAAAACATTTTCAGGAAATCAGATTGATCATGAGTTGCCAGGACCGGTGGATATGCCAAGGGATGTTCGTGAGTCATGTCTTGCACGTTAAATCGTATCCCAATTAGAAGGCAAAAATCTGGACTACAAAACTGACTGCGAACGCCAGGTGTGGAATGCCAAGTGTGGAGTGAGCGTCCTTCGCTTTGGCAACAGATGCTTTAGTACTAGTTCCAATATCATGCAATTGGTGCCTATTTTCTCGTGCCTTGTGTTCGATGGTAACATTGAGTTTGGAATGAATGCCATCGTACGAATTCATGATGCCACGCAGTGCTCAGCTCGACATGTGCTGTCGTTGCTCAACATCTGTTGATGTTGGGTATAGGATGAGCTGAAGCCTTGACTTTTCCAGCTTGTGTAGACCCTCCAGACCTTTGACAATACGATGTAGGGACACCAGGTACGATGTCGGTTATAATTTGCACCAGTTGCTTGAAACGATTGAGAGACTAGGGCATAATAATGTGATCGAACTGTTTCCTCGATTACGCAAAAAAGCTTTTCAGAAGAAAACATCTATCGCAGGTGGATGCCTGCCATCAAAACACAAATGTGGCAAATGGGATTTTGGCCTTTGGCCTCTGGTTGGTGGATCTGACCTATCCTCCCCCACCGTTTAGGAGCCGCATCTGACGCCTGATCATGGGGTGGTGGCGTCCCACGGAAGCGGAAAGGTGGTTCTTGACCAGGGAGTTGTACGACTACTTGTTCATGACCTACCCAGTACGCGAACCCGTCGAATTTTTTATTTTATTTTTTTACATAACACAAATTAATCACGCGCCCCTCGGTTTTTTTAACGCAGAGCGCCGAGAAAAGTGCAACACGAAGCTAGCATAAAAGGGATCAGGCGCATTCTGTTCCATGCAAGCACAGCAGTTTGTATTGCGTGTTCCACACTCAAGATTCAGTGGAATGAAATCGGTCCCTGCTAGGCTTGCTCGCTTCGCGCAATCATCAGGAGACATCTCAAGGCTGTTGTTGCTCGAGTAGAAACGGATTTAGTCAACTGGACCTTGTTTATTGGAAAGTTCCGGGGCACTGATCTTTTCGCATCCCAATTGAGCACTGTTACTTGTTTTCAAGGTTATTCTGTTGTGGGTTCAACATTTTTTACCGCCAACGTACCCCTACAGCGAGAAAAATCATAATGTCATACTAGTACTGTTTTCAGAGAAGAGAGTTTAATAAACAAGCGATCGTGGCGAGCAAAACCAAGATAAAGTTAAACTCTCCGATTTTTGTTCACCTGGAAATAGACTGGAGATTCCGAAACCCAACCAAGTAGAAATGGTTATTAACTAGTGCTGATAGAGACAAGAAATATCCCTCTGTTCACCATCAGTCATACTTGCCTAAGCCCTCCTCACGACGCGGAAAAAGTGAAGTAAATTATCTTGTTCGTTCCAGAAGGGAACTCAGGACGGCTGCTAACACCCTATAACCCTATAAATCTAGCGGCAGATGCAGTGCCTAACCGTAGGGCTGAGGGGATAAGTGTCATATCCACTGGCACAAGTGCATTCAGAGCTCAAGTATCAAATTTATATTCCGGGGGCCCTATTGCTTATCGAAAGAAAAAATAATGATGCTTAATTCTAGGTGTTCGGCGAATGGCTATACAGTGCACTCCATGTATATTGACGTTGTTGGTTTGACAGCATGAACAAGGTGTTCTGTACTAGTATTGGATTATGTAATACCATAGTGTACTATAATGTACGGATGGACATAAGAGGGGAACCATGTGTCCTTTACTACTGTAAGTGACTTTTGTGACTAGTTACTAGTTACATGTAGATCCGGGACAGAAGGTGATCGCACTCAATTCACCCAGCATCATGTCAATGAGGGAAACATAGTCATGTCAAGTGTTCTCGTATATGCTAGAAGTTGAACAAGTCGCCAGAGTTTCGCGTTGACAACAATGGTCTGGCAATTCAAGTCTGACTGCTTCTTTGTAATATTGGTAATCAAGGTTAACACCTGGCATTTTCGGCACATGCACCATACAGCAGTACTCCCTGCGCGAAAGAGCTTTGGCCTGGACAGATTGACCAGGCGACTCTTGGGCCTTTTATAGACCGTATTGAGCCCATTTTTCCTCTTGACCTCATGGGTATCTAGACAACACAGATCCGCAATCACTTACTGGAGCCAGTGGAGGAAGTCGATTGGTTAGCAGCAGGTGACGACTCAACAAAGCACATTGAGCCTAGAATAAGAAAAATAATCCTCATATTTAGAAGAACACCTGGCTATTAGTATCGCGAGTCTTTATCTTTGCCAGCACACGATGAGATTCCATTTATGCCCACAAAGTTTGGAAAGGAGCAGAGACACGCCGGGGACCAGTTCAAACTTCAGAATAGCTGCATAAAAGAAAGAAAAGGAGTCAAACCTGGTTGGTAGCAAACTTCTTTCTCTGGATGCAAGTAAAGTTTCACCATCACCACCATTTGCCTTGCATGCAGTCATTTTATTTCATGATGATGAGAACCCACCACATCATCATTAGGCGGACGCCATACTAAACACATAGTAGATTCTTGACATACAATTTATCTTTTTCCGCATTCAGATATTTTCAGGATAAACTTTCAACCCAGAATCAGTCCATTTCCGTGACAGTTTTCCTACATGTACTTAAACTCCATGGGTCCCGCTGACAACAACCAGATACCGGTACACGCACCAGCGCTAGAACTAGAGTACCCTGTCGGTGTGCGCCATTCATTTGATTGACTACACAGTACGTGCCCTATCATGTACTGTCGTGGACATGGAAATTCGGTGGCACGTCTAGCGGCCCAGCGAGCTGGCCATGCAGCCGTGGTCCATGGCGGTCGGGGCATTTATGCGCTGCAGCTCGCTGGTCGCATCGGATCAACATGTGCACTGCATGCAGCGTTCTGTACGCGCTGAGGGCGCCGGCCCCGGTCAATCGACTGGATTTCCATGTCCACGACAGTAGATTGAAGTACTCGTATTCCGGATAGCTACTGTATATCATGCCTCTTCGAACTGCAATGTTGTATTTTGACAGTAACCTGTCAATATTGGCCAGTACCCAGAGAAAAAGACTGTCAAACTGGCTGATCTTTTCCCGGTAGAGCAGATGGTGGTAAGATTGCATGTCGCTTTCTGTGTGCCACAATCCGCGAGGACTGTTGCATCTCCGCTTAGTCTTTGAGCGGGGATTGTAGAAAATGTTCTCTTGTCTGGACCTTCGTAGCACACCGCAAGCGACCGGGGTTGATTTTTGAGGGTCTGTGGAAAATCTTGAAAACACCGCCATTCCGGCAACAGGCTCTCAGCTGCACCAAATAAACAACTTTGCCAATATTTCGCCCATTGGCCATCATCAGGGCATTGAGGTAGGGGAGGCAAAAATACGAAATATAAAGACGAGTTATGCAGGCAGATGAATGTTCTAGAACTAACACATCATGGTGACACAATTGGCAAGGCCAGCAAACTTAACAATCATCACTTGTAAGGTGACCTAAACAGAACGAAAGATGAGAACTCACACATACACACAGACACAATTTGGCAAGAAGGCAAGACAACTAACACTAAAGTTTACAATCATCACCTGTAAGGTGACCTAAACAGAAGAAAGAGGACTAGTAAGACTATCACAGCACGTACAAGAACACTTCCAAGTGTGGGAATGCTAAAGGCGATCTATGTATATGACAGCGGTGTGTGTGCAAAGTATGTGTATGTGCTGTGTCAGGTGGTAAAGGTCTGTGGAAAATCACTGCATTTATTTTCTCAGTGACAAATGCACAGCAAGAGCGGTCTGTTTGCGTGCAGTGCTCGAATATACACACGGATTGGTTCATTCATTCCAGCTGGTCCGTATAGTTACCCGCACATGTGTTTTGGAGAAGTTTTGAGCAAAACACGCTCACAATTGATCCGAAGTCAAGTGCACGACGAAAACGAGCTGGGAAGTGCGCCCTGATTTCCCTCATGCAGCAACACGAGCTTCAGTGCCACCCGGACAGTAAATTTGAATACAGCAGCAAAAATATAATCTAGCTACTTGTCACTAATAGTAAGGGATTTCTTATGGCATTACCAGGCACAGTCAGGAAAATTGACTGCCCTGTTTAGCTTCAAGCTTCTCAGCAGATAAAGGATAATAGGTGGTGGATTCCTGAACTTTTTAATACGTAAAAGACAAAACGGTCTGCTGAAAGTACACTCCGGCAAGTCTCCCTACTGCCCTCGCGGAGGCCTTCATCACTACTGCCGTACTGGAACACACCGTGCTTACGTACTCCAGATATCAACTGGCGTGCAGTGTTTTATGAGAGTCAGGCTCATCGAAAGCGACCAATAGAGAGGGTAGTATGCAATAAGTACGGATGTCACCTCTCACATCATGTCTACTAATTACGCGTGAATGTCACGTGTGGAACATGACGTAAAAATGCTGGACTTTCAGCACATACAGGTAGATTCCTTCCTGCCTAAGAGCCATACACAATGTATCTACCACCTCGGTAACAGGGACAGCTGTAATGAAATCTGTATCACAGTAATATAGACCTGCTCATCCTCCTCAGAATTAGAGGCTGATGGAGTCAGCCGTAGGAAGTGTGGATATTTTATTACCCCTAGTCACTGTTCAGACAGCGTGTTGTACCTTTACTTTATTTTTACATGTAAACGGAGAATGAACATGGTCGGCCGCAGAGCGCAATGGTGGTGGTGGTCACAGGTGGTGAAGTGGACGCTTACATGTACATGTACATGTATAACTAGAACAGTAAGCTTGAACGTGTATCTTAAAAGTTTTAAAAGCAACCTGCATGCTACCAACCAGTACGGTCAGAGTCATGATAAAGGAGGAATGTAGGGTTCTGGAGAAGAAGGGAGGAAAAATATATTCTCTTCTTGCTACACGAAATCAAACAAACATGTTTCATAAAGTCTATAGAACCATGAATAGCAAGGTTTGAGGTAAAATCTAAGCGCAATCTTAAGTATGCCAACTATTCAAATCTTCCAGGACCTCTTTCCTTTCAGTCAATAAGAAAAAATAACGTTCCACAGGAAACAGACTCCTGACAGAACATAATTATAAAAGTACAATCCATGCTTGTTCACCCTGAAAACTAGAAGGGTCAACATGAATATTATGGATCAATTGAGGAATTTGGATAGGGATATTTTGTCAATACAATTTGCACACACTTACAGTTTGAAGAATTCATGCCTACGTTCATAGCAACCCACAAGGATAGTGTTTAGATACGGATGTTGGCCTTTACACTAGATAAAGAAGTATAATCTAAAATTAAATTATACTGTGAGCAAACAGCCATACCTCAAATTGCATTGCTTTCTACACTATACTCAAATGTCTTTTGTTCAGTCAACCTTTCGGTCTACGAACAGCATCAGAAACGAGGACATGTATGGGAGTCTGGAGCTGACTTCTGACGGCGTCAAGTCGTGCTTGGGGTCGGCTCTGCTCTGCTCGAGCCTCTCGACCAGGTGGTTCACCGCCAGGCTCATACGACCGTGACGGGATGTGCTTTGGAAGATAAGTTTGGCTTTTGGCTCGCGGTCTTGCTCGATGTTCACGATTTTATAACCTGGCCGCGCTTCAGGCTTACTTGGTGCTTCCGGAAGAACGGCTGGAGAAAAAAAGAAACACAATTCCATGTACAGTGCTGACAACTGAAATCCGACCCCCTTGCCGGGGCGCCGCGCCGCCAAGGGGGTCGGATTTCAGTTGTCAGCACTGTACATGTAGATGTGAATGAGCTAAATGATGAAAATAGTTGATGTTTTGCTGCCAGGTTACGCAAAGAAATATGGTGAAACCTTGAGCGGCCTCACGATCACTGAGCTAACATTGCCTGTACTGAATAACAGCAGAACAAAGGTAACATACAAATGAGGCGGTAGCCTTCGGGCGACATTGTAAATACCAGTAATCTCGATTGGCCAGTAACCAAACGAATCTGCAAACTATAAAATATTGCGACTGAGCTTTCCCCCATATACTAGTACCCATTTACTATTATCCTCCACACGTCGCCACCATGCGCTCTTAGCGGAACCAATGCACGAAGCACAAGCACACCAGCATAGCAAAGACACTTTCGTGAACGCGTCTCATTTATGATATTGAAGAACCCCTGGACGTTGGTCTCTGATGGTCTGCATAAGATTGTTGTTCTCTTGGCGAAATCCAGGAGTCATAAATCCACGATGAGCACACTCCTTCGCGAAATCAATACTCCGATTGTGCTGCAGTTTAGCCGCGATCCCTTCTGATACCACCGTGCTACTGTACGGATTGACTCTGTGCCAAAGAATCTCGTGCAAACAGAGTCTTCCACTGTCACATGTCAACATCATGGCTGACAACGTGAAACACCTTTTGAGTTTCCCGCCTTATACATCTCTAATTAGCTAAGAGTCCAGGAGCACTGCACCTTTGCGCAGCTGGCATTTTCGGATGTCAGGCCCATGTCAGGCCATTGCCATACCTTGCTGTATTGTGACGAAGTAATCAACTCTGTCATAGTATTCTCGTTTATGCTTCTCCAGCAGCTCACACCTGTACTGGCCGGCCATGGTTCTCGTCACGTTCCGCAGAACGTAGGTGTTGCTCCACGGGTTAGCGTTTGGGATAAGTGTGCCATTGGAGAGCCATCGACGAAAGTGTGTAGCACCGCCTTTCAGTGCAATGGGTAGCAAGAATACGACACGGGAAAGAAGCAAAGAAGGATTTTCATGCACCTCCAGTAAAGAACAAAGAAATATTTACATGTACCTCCAGGATGCTATTTTGATCTCCAGTGGCTTTGATTTACGTGAACATCCAATAATCAAATTTTATTCACTGGTTTTGAGGGAAAATACAATAATTTACAGAATTTTCAATCTAGAAAACAAACATAAGAAAGGAATAAAAATATAATGTACACGGGAGAAACACTAGAGATTCAAGCGAACTCAGCTGGAGCTGTACCTTTTGAAAAGCAATCCAGCACTAGGCTGGGCTGACCTTCGATGCCTCTCACATTGCGCGGCCCCGGCGGATAGATCTTCGGCCGTGTCGCCGCCAGACATTGTTGGTGTTCCTGCGGTTGTGCACGTACATTGTATTGCATGAATTTGTTAACCTCATGCTTTTCATTATTGTCATGAAAACCATGAGGTACTTGAGCAGTATTAAATTTCGTGAGCTCGAACACTCATTTACCATAACAAGAGAGATCTAAAATCATGAACTCGTTTTGTTAGGTTCGTTCGATATTATCCGGTACAGACAAATTGTAGCCACCCCGTAACCGAAACAACCACTACAACCGTCTTGGGTCTTACCTCTTCCTGTATCACACTGCAATTGCATAGTTGGGTGACATTTTCTTTTTGGTTTGTCGTAAAGCCTCAGACCGTCAGAAATCAAGCCATTAAGGGATGCGGTGGGATACTCCCAATTCAATTCGGCTAAAAGCCGCGAAGCCTCTTAGAACGAAATCATATGGGTATATTACTCGTCTGTTGCCTAGGCTCACCTGTTGTTGCGCTGTAACTACTAGGCACTCGCATTTTGTCCAGACCTTGGTTCGAAGTTCATCCACCCCCTGACAGCGATACTCGCCGCTGTGGTAAATTGCTTGCACGTCCAGTATCTCCAGTCTGAAAGATGCAACCAAAGAGACGCACGATTCGGAAACTACCTTTGTTAATAGTGCAAGCTGCATGGAATCCGAGAATAGGGTTATTCCATTCGAAGTGAGCTAAGTCCAGACTGCACGGTCTGATGATGTTGGTTGGTCATTGTTCCCGTTCTATACTGCAATTAATATCACCTAATTAAATACAGTACGAAAGTTTGGTAGCGGACTCCGCGATAAATAAGGAAGTTGTTTCTCCTGCACTGGATCCAGCGCTAGAGTGGCATAAAACAACTTCTTTGCATGATAATACTGCATAAAATTGTAAGTGAATAAGAAAACAACTTACACCTGCAAGTCACCGTCGTGCCTGACTTTCCTCCTGATTGTCATGCTGGATGCTGTTAGTGCTGAGGTGTTGGCGATGGACTGGCCGTCCTTGGAGAAGGTAGCAAATCTAGCCCAGCCGCACCTCATGTGCCATGACGTGCCTGACGCTTTACAGGTCTTGGCACATTGGTTGTCGCATTGGGGCAGAATAACTGCATTCACAGGGTCACATACATGTAGACAATAAGAATGGTGGGTTCACTTAATCGAAAGAAACACACATCGACAAATATACATGTAAATTGGAGGAGCTTCGGCGACCTCCAATTGGAGTTCTAAGAGCCTCCTTGTAGCATCCAGGACCACAGACGACCAAAACTAAAGATGCTCTCAACCACTTACATGATCTTGAATGGTTGGAAATAGGAAACGCTGCAGAGATGCATATCAAAGCCAGTAGGATTACAATGCACATATTGCAAGTGAATTCCCACAAATCAGCATGCAATCCTCTCAGAGAAAAAAACGTTGGTGGAATTGTAGTGGTGAACAAACCCGCCCGAGAGCTTCGGAAAAGCAAACCAACACGCTAAAGGCAGACGCTAAAGAAAGAACAAATCAAACCGTGGTAAGAATAAGTAGAGCAACATCTCCTTTCCGCTAGAACATTTAAGAACTTTCACCAGTGCCGGAGCTAGTGAGGTGGATAGTTCATGCGTCAGGCAAGGATGGCGTAAACATACTGGTAATGGAAATGACCACAATATAATTCAAGGACTGATGATAACGAAAGTTTAAGTAGCGCCTACAAAAACCATACAAGTATAATGTATATGTTGGCGCGCCTGGTTTTGATGAAGCCGAGACCCAAGGTCGGCAGAGCATCCCTGATCACGCCACCACTCCCCTTATTCCTGGCTCACACATGACGGGTGTACGTGGCTCTAGTAAAAAATATAAAAAAACTCACAGTCGTGTCAATTGCAGGTCGTGGTACAATAGCTCCACCTCAGTTATAGTGTGGTTGCAAGCACATGCAGACATGTCCCAGGATACGGCGGGGCGGTATGGTCTGATCCATACCCAGATGTAGCTGAATGTAATGTATTCACAGAACACCTGCGTACTACCCATCCTGGACATATTCTGAAGTGTGATTCCCCGCTTGATATTTCTAGTTGAGCTCATGCTCAACTTGACACACGGAATAATAATTAAAATACATACTACACTGGGAGAGAGTTGCGGTTGATCTCGACAGTGCTCGTGACACCTAGAACAGGTGCAGAGCCACACACTTCAAAGAAGGAACTAAAAGCGCTTCTGCTGTAGCTCTGAAAGTTCACGGTTAAACGCTCATCAGATAGCAAGTGATGATCGGTTAAAGCTTAGAGTCCCAGAAGAAACGCTTTGGATCCTTCTTCCAGGTGTGTGTACTATGACAGGCCCGGTGGTGGCGATTTGCCTGGTATTTTCCTGCTTCCTTGAGCTGCTTGTCTTCTTAGACCTGACTCGGATAATGACACTCACTGTACCTTTTTTTAGCCAGGTACGAAGCGACTAAGCCAGGAGTACTTTCAGCATTTCCAAGGGAAGCTTTAGGTTTGACTCCTTTGGGGAATGGATTGACTTCTACTCTGAGAGGGTGATGTGTGTTTGCACGTGAATTCCCTGGTATCTTTCAAATTCTCACGACACCTCTTTCATTCAATCGCTCAACGGCGTATGTTGACTAAACGATATAGCTCTGTGTCGTGCATTGTGCATTGCTCACGGAATTACGAGAGCAAACGTAATGGAGTATTCTGTACTTGACACTTAGTCGCCGGACAATGGGAGCAAGATAGGGACATGCTTTGTGAGACAAAACGGGCGCTAGGTCCTATCCGGTGGTTCTGAAACTGTAAAGAAATCGTCTTTGCTTGCCTGGCGTAACATAACATACCGAAGCTGCTTACAATATTGATGCGGCACTTTCAGATCCGAAAAGACTGGAGAAATAATGTGATTTCACAATGTCGGTCCGAAACGGTAGTAATGATCCTAACGCCAACCCAAGCGTAAGGATGAAGGTAATAATTATACACATGTACATGTAACGAGAGATCCTCCCCAGAACACATCCTACACACGTAATTTTCACTCTTGAAATGAAACCAACACAAATTTGGCATCGCAACATGACCCGATACTTGTACACGAACTGCCATCGGGTTATCATCATTGTAGTAACATTATTCAGTATATGGATATGAAATCGGCTGTGTTCCACGGATCAGAGCGTGTTGAAAGTGGCAAAGCTACACGAGAATCCTGTTGTGCATGAGCATAAACCAGTGCAACAGATTTCAGACTTTCAGCCCCTTGCTTCCATCACGTCATTGATCTCTGGCAGTTTGGAGTTCGCGAAAGCTGTGCAAAAATAAAAAAAATTCCTGCCTAGCCTAGCTGGTGGACTAGGATGCAGGAACACAAACAAGGTGATAAGACATAAAGGAAATGAAAATTGACCGAGCACCCCAAGGGATGTGATTACCTTTAGGGCTGCGATTGTCCCAGAGATTATTCAAGTCATCGTTATCCTCCCAACTGTTTTGCCCGATAATGAAATGAAAAATTCTTCGTTAGATGAAAATAACTTCCGATCATGCCGCTGCGGAGAAAGCCTTCATTCAGGGTACAGATACGGGATCAGGGACCGGTCAGCGAGACGTGTGACATTTTGTTACCAGCTGTCTCGAGGTGAATTCTCACTACTGACCCCGCCACTGAATGTCACGGAAAAACTGTGATCTGTGGACGCGACATCATTTCTCTTGGTGGCCCAGTTATGGATGTAAATCCTGATTGTACTGGCCTAACTTCTTCATGCACGTTCAAGCTCGTCAAGGATGAGTACTACGCGCACATGCTGGTGCAATACAAGACAGGAAGACTCGAGAATGTTTGTTGGAGGTGTGGAAAGAGAGAAGGTCTGTCCTGCAAGGACCGAGTAAAGGTGGAGAACAACATGATTACTGCACACAGTGGCGTCTACATCCACGCGCTAGACACAATCAGACTTCTACCAGTCAAGACAATGATAGTTCTGAAGACACAAGCTGAATTCTTCCTACCACGGAGGTGCCAACATAATTTGACATACAAGTGTAGTATCCCTGACTGTCAGTAATAACCCAGCCAAATCTCTACCAGTAGTCACATAATTCAGGGCTCACAGTTGCGTAGAAAAGCGTCGATTGGATGGGGGCGGTTCACGTGCTCCAAAATGTCAGCTTGGCCCATCAGCAGTCAGCATTTCGTCGCATTTTTGCTCGAAGTAGGGGTGTTTGAAGGAGTTAGCAGCACTTCAGCCAGGTTCTACGAAGCTGGGACTTGGCCCAGGCACAGATGACAGGTGTTCCAAAAGATTTACTGAAACAAATTTTCATTACTCACACGGGTATGCCAGAGCATATGCGTAAACTTCGTGAGATATAGTACAGCATTCGAAAGGAGTATCCAAAAACGTCTCTGTAAATTTCTTTGCCAGGGTCTCCTGAAATTTTTGAGCCATAGATTGTCCAAATCGACCAAGGGGGAGATGCTCTGTACTGATTTTAGTAACTCCGAGTCCCAGCGGCGCGCAACCGCTTGCGCGAAAATGTGTGAAGATCAAACAACAAGAAAAACGCATGCATGCAGCAGAACAGCAACGCGTGCCGTCGAAGAGAAAATCATTGTGCACAGATTGTTCAGTGTTCTCTCCTCAGTTCGCCCGCGGCGTTGGTTGCTGTGCTTTCATTCTCGCTGGAGTTCTTGTGGCAGCGCATTTCGCCATCATGGAGGAACTGGCACCATGGGAAACCGGGTCTTCAGTGGCCCTCGACAAACGCCCGGTGGATTTGCAGGTCCCGTTCACCTCCATCCGATCACCAGCTCCGTGTGGTATCATCATGTTCTCGGCGTTACCTGCCTGGCGAGCTCTGACTCGTTTGTTTGTCTTCTTACCTGTGGAATCATCACGATCGCTCATTGTAGCAGCAGCTTTTGGTCGAACATGGCATGTTGTATTTACTGGGACTACTAGTAGCACAGGTTGCGTTTCGCCTTCTCCTCCAAAATATCGCGAACATCGGCTCTAAAACTACGAGAACAGGCTACAAGTACAAGTACAACTCTGGTTCTTTCTCTGTTCTGTTCTGTTTTGGATGCGTGGGATGTACACGATCGGTACTCTCCCGGGGTCACGCGACTTACGTGCACCAAACCCGCCCTCGCACGACGCTTTTGTCGATACTGCATGCCTACTGTGAGCCCTCACATTGTAGTTCACAGCTACATTCTATCTAAGTGCTTCTCCCGCGCAACCACTTAGGACTAGATAGCCCTGCTTGCAAGACCGGTACGAGACTCTGTAGTGCCTCATACGCCATTCCGCATCCCCGGGCTCTTAAGCTGCTCTTCTTTGAATAGCGTGTTTCCCGGCATCCTTCCCACCCAATAACGAGCCCTACAAGTAAGATTCCTTTCGCTACACAGTTTTAGATGTCATTCCTGTTGCCCCACCCGTTGCTCGCCACTTAGGTCTATTATTTCCCCCACACTGTTTCTTGTCCTGCTGTTCTCCTGCTTTCTTTTGCCGTCACTCCCAGCTGCTCCGTCCCCTGGCCTATATAAACCCATTATTCTTTCTCATTGCTTTGTGGAATTATGAAGGGAAGAGTTTTAAGCCCAAGAGCTTGTTTTCCTCCCGCTAGTGCTGTAAGCCTGTATCACTTTCTGGTGTAAGTCCAAAGTGCCTCAGACACGAGCAGGCTGGCAGACACTACACAAGTACATTGCACATGTATGTAGTTTGGTTCGCGCTGGTCGTTCACATGACGCCAGCCCTGGCAAGTGTAGACATTTTAATAACCCCTGGTCATTGTACAGCCAGTTTAGTGGTAGAGGCCGATGACTCCAGATCAAAGTCTTCCCCAGCCTGGCACATGAAAATCAAGGCATCCCAAACACCCCCACACTCCCCAAACAAATCTGCGTGCTCCGCTAATGAAGGCCATCAAGCCTCCGATAAAGTGACAGCTAGCTTCAAGCACCTCTGCAGGACAGCTTTCACTGTAGTCAGTTCAGTATGTGTAGAGTAGAGCTGCAGGATTTCCTCAGGGCGCTCTCCTCCGCACACAACTAAATTTAATGCAGCCAGCACTGAGCAGGTAAGGCACGCTAACGTGATTTCGCATCAATGATGTCAGATACGATAACCCACATTGCGAGGAGGAAAGATCAAGCAAGGTGAGATTCGCTGTGGCTATAACGGATGTTTATAAACGCGATATGTTATTGGTCATGAGAATAGACATACATATACATGTAACTACATTGTATACCTTAGTAAAACACTATTATCTTGTGTTAAATGTGAACAAGTTATAAGATAGTGAAAGCCATTCGTGCCAACTAAATTTTCCAACGCGTTTCAGCACCTAATGAAAAAACACAGAAGATTACTCTTGTTATGTCAGCAGTACACCCCCCCCCCCCTCTTTTGGATGCACCCACTTTTCAAAAACTATCAATCACTGCGGACAAGATCATAAATGTAAAAGATCAAGATAATTACAAGATCCTGCGAAAACCAAATCAACGAGCAATGCACACAAATCAAGCACTTACGGTACATGTACATGGGAAATACGAGAGGATAGCAGAAAACTCTAAATTCACGTTCGTATCCGCTAAAAGTCATTCTTATTTTGATACAAATTATGAAGCCATCGTCATATCAGTAAAGGGATATTATATTATGAATAGAAGCACCAGTGCAGCCCTTCTCCGTTTCGAGTGTCCATACCATGTAGAGAGTGAAGTGACACATGTAGAAATGCACAGTGTGATTTTTGTGTTCATAAGTTTATGACATCAGCATTACATCATCATTTTTTCTCAGGCAGTTGATTTTGAGCACACTGTTAGGCGAGTTGTGCAGATCAGCAAAGCATTCACGGGTGTGTTCGGACCATCGAACCGGCAGTTGCACGAATAGGAGATGTCCTGGCCTACTTCATGCCTCACCAGACTCCTTATGGAGTATGGGAAGGCGGCTTCGTTGACTTCGCACGCCACTCCGATCATAAATTTCCCCTGCATGTACATTGGTGGAGGACAAATATAATAATTCCCGTAGCTATGCAGAAGACGTTACTTCAGTAACGTCTGGCGCTAGCCAGGGTCCACACAGCTTTAATTTGGTGTTTGTTTGTGTGTTTGTTTGTGTCACGCCTGGCGCTATCCGTATCTGACGGCAAAAAAGCATAGGATGTTATAAATTTTTCAATTCTCCTTTTTTTCAGGCATATCCTGGGATTCGAACCCGCACTATCGCCCTACATGCATTCCCCCATACACTTCGCATTCATACCCATTCTTCCAAGTTGCGTTACGTTATTATCTTGCGTTTGAAAGCCCTATTTGAATATTGCGGGAAGCTGTATGTGGCCAGCTGTGTTTGATGGTACGGTACGGTACGGGAGACGGTGTCGTATTACCCTCGATCGTACCTGTCCCGTCCCTATCCCCTACCGTACCGTGCCATCAAAGACGGCTGGCCACAATGCATATAACTCAAATAGGGCTTTCAAATGCAAGATCACAATGTGAAACAACTTGGAAGAATTAGTATGTATGCGAAGTGCATCGGGGGATGAATGCAGGGCGCGCGATAGTGCGGGTTCGAATCCCAGGTTATGTCTAAAAAAAAGGAATTTTTTAAAGAATTTATAACATCCCTATGCTTTTTTTTTGTCTAGGTCATCAAGGCAAAAAAGCATAGCGTAGGGCCCTGAGCTTCCAAGCTCTCTCGTAATACAACCCGCAGAAATCAAATCTCAATACACCGAACAAAAGATAACACACATAATCCAATAGGGAACTGCATCTCTGTACCTAAATTTCCTGTTCACCTAACCATGCCTTTCGCCCTCATACAGAAAATATTGAGAACCTAAAATTTCTGAAATTAGAGTATTGTGTACATTTTGGTTGGTTTGATTTGGTGGTTTCCACTGTTTTAGGTGGTTGCCTTTAACAGTTCAAAAATCAAGAGAGGTAAACATGCTTTTCAAAGTTGAGTTGTTTATAGTAGTTAAAGCAATTGTATATTATTACAATGGACATTGAGCAAACTTTTGTGCTAAATTCACCAAGAAAAGAAACTATAGTCCGCATAGAACAGGAAATTTGTTGAGATCATTAAATTTTATTTTGGGATGCATCCAGGTAGAAGCTTTTCTGTAGAGGCATTATTGGCTGGAATCCGCCCTCAATATGTGTACTGCTCGGGAGCTATGGATTTCTAGCACCATAAGCCGTAGTCGGTTACCGCCTATGGCTAAACGTGCTAGAGATCCATACCTCCACAAGGACGTAGCAGCCAGTCAGGCCAGGCGACTTTTTTAAAAACAATTCAAACAGTGCCCAGAATGCAGGATTTTGTACCCTAATCTCAACATCTTCCCGGGGACGCCCCCCCCCCCCCCCGCACTCCCCTCCGGCCCGACCGCCTCCAACGACGGTGCTATGGGCAAGAAGTACAGTGATTTCTACTCTTCTTAACTCCGGGGTCGAATTACAGTTGTCACGATTGCCGGGTAGACAATTGCATGATATCACTTATACAGAAATTCGTGTGCTTCTTACCCTTGGAACGGCTAGAGGAAAGTTGACAATGTCACATGACTCCACTGATCCTGCTACAGTCGCTACGACATTGCAGGCACGGATAATGTTTGTGCAATTCTGCACGGTGCAGATATGTCCACAAGCACATTCACAAACACCAACCCCCACATGGACACACACGTCCACACGGCACACAAACACACACAAGCATATTATACCCACGTTGATCAAACAGGCACACGGATAAAAGATAACTTGAAGTGCAAAATACTGACAACACACAATACACAAAGTACGCTGATACTCAAAGGACCATCAAGACAAGGATATAACGTTCTCAACGCTGATTGAAGCAAAGGCTTGCAGATTACGTGCACTTCGTTCAAATCACCGAGAAAGATGACAAAAAAATTAATTCAAAAGGGGACATTCCTTTTTGAATCAATGGATTTGGTGATAGCGAAGGGCCCAATATTTTCTGTTTTTCTCTATTTTTTTTTTAAATGTAATTTTCTGCTCCAAATAATTCCATATAACAGATAGTACATACGGGAAAGCCAGCACACAGATCCAACCATGACTACTGGGAGAGCAATTCATCTCCTTCAAATCGACTGCTATCAGCTGATTCCCTGGAGGAGAACGACAAAAGGATCACTTACGAAGAGGAGTCCCATACTGTAGGCATTGTTCAGACCTTGATTTAGCTGCATGGAACATAAGCAGAGACGTACATGGAAAGTGGTATGGTTACGTGCAGGCTCAAACGTTGCACCAAACTCCAACTATACTACGTACTGTCAGGCCTCAAAGAACAGGGGTGGGGGTGGGACCGTAGGGACCGGCGGATTATGCTCGAAAAGGTGGTAGATTCTGCTCGAAAAGCAGTGAAATTGGCAGAACCACACGAACCGTATGGCGGGAAATTCCTCGAATTCTGCTCCACTTCTTTATTCACATACCAAACATGCATGAAACGTACCAAAAAAAGTACCGAATTCTGCCAATTTTTCTGCCGGCAGAATCTGCCGGACCCTAGGTGGGGGTCAGGTTTCTAGCCTAGCCCATTCCTATTTTAAGCAAACACAGTAGTTTTGAAGTTGATTGTTCCAACTAGGAACACACGCTTCTTGCCGAACTTGAGTTTAGTAGTAGTTTTATTCTTTTTATTTTGATTGCACAGTCTTCCATGCACATTTATGCAGAGGTATGCATCTCAGTGCACATTGTAGGGTTCATTACGATTTCCGTTGTTATCTGCTTAAAAAAACCAGCCTAGACAGTTGTTATAAATTGGTGAAATTCTAGCCTGGCCGTTCTTCACAACCCGACAGTACTGTATATGGAAAAAAGTCTAGTGAGCGCTTGTTATGAATCCCTGCTAGTGACGAATTTTTTACTTTCCTTTGAAATGTCTCATCGTGGAAAACAACTATAATCCACACCTGGTGTCATGTTAGTGTGGCCTATGCAAGTGTTGTGCCACGTTCATTCTCCGTTTTTCCAAAGCCCAGCGTGTTCAGCTGAGTCAACCTCCAACCTAACAAGAGTACTTTAGTGCCGTAAACCAAGCAAGATAGCACTTCACCAAGCACTACATGCACATGGAGGATGAAAATTGTTATCATTAGCCTGAAGAGCTGTAGGGGAATTAAACTATAATGTATTGTCCAAGATTAGGACTGTCAATTCAAGCTGGAGCAGATCATTATAATGACTTGATTGGCATTATCCCCTTGATTGAGATTGTTATTAAAGTACATGTCGTGACGTGTACTAAATTGATATAAACGCTGGTGATACTGACATCACTTGTATGAAGTGAAAGCACTCACGTCCACTGTCCTCGTTTGAAGACTGGAGATATTGGACACCGCTGCGGCAATCCCATTTGTGTTCTGCAGGGCACACACGAAGAAGCCTTAAAGCAATGTTGTTTTTACTGCTAAAATGTAGGTCTCATAGATATTTTCAGCAAACAGTGTGTGCCGATAGCTGCAAATATACTGTTAAGATCAATGTAAGGCTGCCTTTTGGTAGGAGCGCAAAATCGGGTATTATTCGGCTGGTTATGTCCGCACTGAAAATCTTACTCCTCTGGTCACTGTTCAAAAGACAACCTGTTATCAGCGGTACATGCATACTCGATCCACCATACAGTGGCTATTATAGAAGAAAGAAGTGTTGCATCAATCATTTAGACGATGATAGACTCCGGTGGAGAGCCCAGGATTAATTTATAGCGGAGAGAATGATTACAGAATTACAAGTTACACCTTGATGTCCATTAAAACCACCAGTCACTTGATAATCAGGTCATGCGATAATATTACGCTTGACGATTTTAGACCGTTCATCGCTAATTCAAGAACGAGGTGAGTTAAGCAGCTTCTCCTACCATATTTGATGTCGTCTGCAGTGTGGTTATCGATGCTTCATTCATCTGCAAGCGCTGCTCTGTACTTGCAGTCTGTGTCTGCACCGTTTCCACGGTGGTATTGAGTGAATCCAGCCTGCTAGCACTGCCCTGTAATGAAAAAAAAGAGTTAAAAAATCTCATGCTCATAGATATCACGTCAATTCGGTGTGATTACACAATTCATAGCATTCCAGAATTTTTTAACCAGGCAAACAACAAAGTATGGGCCCGTACTCATCTACTTCAAAGTATTCCAATTCTTGTGAAATGATAGATTGAAATCACGTTTCCAAGGGAACACAGGAAGAATCAAAGATTTCTTCTGGAGGAGTGCACTGCAGTACGAGGTCAAGGCCGTTTGCCACAGAATACTTTCAGAATGCTTTAACCATCGAGAACTATTTGCTGATGCAATGCGGACATCAGGGGGGGGTCCACCTTTACTCCTGCCTCCTCAATCCTCTGGTATTCTTTATGAGTGGTCTATGACAGTTAGTAAAAAGTATGAGCTCCACAGATAAGAACCCACTTTAACATTCAGCTCTGAATGAGTATCTCTCCAGGTGAGATAATACAGCTCCTCCAAACTCTTCCATAGTGCACATATGCATAGAGAAGTCTTCCTCTGTAATGTACATGCCTGTACATTATACGTTCATAACAATGAGTCGGGATTGCGCCTTCGGCATTCAGGATTTTCACTGTGTATAATGCATTTGTGTATATTTTTATGGATCGGTAATCCTCTCCCAACACGAGCAGCATGTTTATCGATACAAATAAGACCTCCCCCTCCCCTCTCCACACACCCAGCTTTCCGGGATGAACCGCCAGATGTCGGCATTTAAGTTGTTTCTACCCTCCCTGACTGTTAGCCATTGGCGGACTTTGCTCGGCCAATCGTCAAATTATGCTTTTGATTATGCCACAATTATGCCAACATATAATTATGCTGAATTATGCTCGGTTCCACCCTATTTTCAAAGGAAAAGCAACGGCCTTTTCAGAGTAAAAACATGTATGCATGAATGATTTTCGCATGCGTGGCTTCCGAGGTGACGACATCAGGAGTTCAGGACGCGACCTCTGTGCACTTTTGCACTTTTCTCCCATATTTCACTTTTTCAGCACACGTGCACGGTACGACATGCATACTTTAAAAGACTTGGACATGAAACTATTACTATTGTAAAAAAAAACACATCTGCAGGCTTTCTGACAAAGCTGTATTATGCCCCTAAGCATAATTTTGTCTAAACAGAAAGATTATGCCGACCTTACACGTTGGAATCCGTATATTATGCCGGAGCATAATTTTTTGACGAAATCCCAAGATTATGCCAAATATTATGCCGGAATAATCCGCCAAGGGCTATGACAAGAAGTCGTAACTGGGGTATTTAAAAAAATCTGCAGGCTTTCTGACAAAGCTGTATTATGCCCCTAAGCATAATTTTTGTCTAAACCGAAAGATTATGCCGACCTTACATGTTGGAATCCGTATAATAATTATTATGCCGGAGCATAATTTTTTGACGAAATCCCAAGATTATGCCAAATATTATGCCAGCATAATCCGCCAAGGGCTAATGACTGTTGTCGACATTGGATTTCCCTTCAGAGATCCAGCAGCCATGGGGCGCTGGTCTTGCAGATGTGAGCACAACTGGTCCATCTCTGTAGTCTGTACTTGAACTAACAAAGTGCTTGTGGGCCCTAAAAGCAGTAAGGCCAGGGGCCCCGGTCATTCTACTGGATTTCAATGTCCACAACAATAGAAAAAAATCATGTTTCGGGTGGGACTTGGCCAAAGGCCCAGTTTTCCGCGTCAGCAGGAACGCCAGCACCCTCAACAGTAGACAGAAAAGGCTCTGTAGAATGGACACTTATTTCATATTGCATCCGCTTACACTCACCATAAGCATCGACGAAAGGAGATCAACTTGATTCTGAAGATTCTGAAGATCTGTCTGTAAGAGAGAGCGAAAATGATATTGAAATAGTAGCATTATACTTATAATCAATAGTAGGTAAACAAAACTGTGCAACTCGCCCATGGGTTGCCCACGGCGGAATTTTTTATTGACGTAACCTTTTCTACGACGCATGCGATGCGAGTCTATTGGAACGTTTTGCCTCGTGCACTTGACCGGGATATTATTATTATCACAAGGTCGGTGCCCAGCACGTGTTCTAATACTGCTCTCCGGAGGAAAATGCGCTGTTTTCTGAAAGAAAAAAGGTGAAGTCAATATTTCGCCTGTTGTTGGGGGTATCTGCAGATTGTGCTGAAGTGACTCGGAGTTGCACACTCTTGTTTTTCTGCTCTAGGTATAATTAATGTTACAAATCATCAGTACGTGTGGCACGTGTTATTAGCTGCCATTGTAATATAAAACTCGTCAACACCTTCAAGGTTCGTCTTGGTCACATAGATCAGATGGTTAAAGCATTCCTCATGGCCACTAAGGCCCCGGGGTTCGAGTCCTGGTGAGGTTTACCGGGTTTTTTCTCTTTTCAGTCAGTTCACTTCCCAACTCATTGCCTGGAATCTATAGTATGTTTTAGTAGAAATGCTGCGAAATTTGAACAGTAAACCTGAGACCAAATTGTTAACTTTATAACGGGATACATAGGCCATCAACGATTAATCAATTCTTCAAACAGGAACACCAGTCGTATTACCTGCTATGTTCACTCACTGCCACTCACCTGGCTTAACGTGTTCCCACTGTTCCCAATATTCCCACTGTCGGTTGGACCTGCAGGGGATAACGTGACAGGCATCCAGTGTATAGTATAGTATAGTATGTATTCATATTTCTCTAGGGCAGTCCCCACAGACCTATGGTCTCCTTACGGGGTACCCTAGCCAATCTAGGATTGCGATACGAAATTGACTTGGTGAAGCAGCAAGGCGGACCGATGCCGGAACTGAGTTCCAGTGTCATTAGCTAAAACTGCCTCAGGGTAACTTTAGTGCCCAAACGTAACTTTAGCGCCGCGACTTTGTGCAACTTTGTACAAGATCCAGCAAGTTAAGCGATAAAATGACACCTGCAGCGCTTGTGAAACACTGTTCATATATTTGTCGCTGCATGAAACGTCACTTATTCCTGAAAATGCACAGTACACATCAGTCGTTAATGGACTGCAGCGCCTTACGTCCATTATTGGCATTTTAAGTAGATGTAATAGTTACGTCTGTGCTTAG
Source organism: Sycon ciliatum (assembly GCF_964019385.1). Lineage (NCBI taxonomy): Eukaryota > Metazoa > Porifera > Calcarea > Leucosolenida > Sycettidae > Sycon > Sycon ciliatum. The sequence goes on from NC_088645.1 coordinate 32,496,858, forward strand.
TAATCTACACAAACGCGTCAGAAGATGAGAGGGTAATGAGCGTGAAGTGTACATTGTGACGGAGGTGCAAGCAATTACTATGACATGACATGTCACCCTGACAAAGATGATTGCATCGGATACTGAACGCAATGAATACAACGACTTCTTAAGGGCATGGCAGAGAACACTTGCGCCAGTTCTGTAACATACAATGGTTGTTTTGTCCAAAGAATCTAGATACATTCATCCCATACCCCGTGGAAAGGGTTCTCAACTGAATCTGTTTGAGGACATCACGACAATGTGCGAGTGCTAGTTCTCCCAAAACGCCCTAATGCTTGCGACAAAACAATGCACAGTAACCCAAATGAGTTGGATTGTGTGCTGGCCAAAAGCAAATTGTCAACAATGGAACTGATCATTTTTTTGATACTATTTGTTGTTTGGAGCGTATAGTTATAATTATTATAATCCTGAGAGTCACAGTGCAATTGGCGTTCACAAATATCACTCACTATGTTCGTATTATTGTGGCGATGTGTGGTCTACATAAAGAAATAGCTACGTAAATACTACTATACACTGTAGGTGTGTGTTCTCCTCAGGAGACTCACCATTGTTGGTGGATTCGCCGCAGGAGCAATCACTTGGGCGCGTGACGAATAGGTAGATTGACAGGCCTAGAGCAGCCACACTCAGTATGACCAGCAACAACATGATCAAGAAACCCAATGTGCCATGGACCGCACCGGATGATCCAGCATCCTTGCTCTCCGAACCGCGCGATTTGCGCCGCCGTCTTTCCGCTGTTCTGTTTCCGTACAGGACGCTGTCCGTGCGACGTTCTTTGGCCGACGACCCTATCACACTATACTGTGGTGTCTCTCCGTAGTACGGAGCTTCCGGTGTCGGTGGTCTATCTTGCGCCGTTTGGCTAGCATGTAGCGTTGCTGGATTAGGAGTTCCGCTGTAAGCATTCGCTGTGTTCTGGTACTGCTGGGTGGGACCCAACTTGAACCGGGCTACTACTGGCTCGTCAGAGCTCGTCTCCAGGATTCTCTGCTGGGACTGTCCTAGTCGATTGTGCAGTGCGTGGCCTTGTTGAACGCTGTCGCCACTGTCCATGCGTCCAACGCTCAGCGAGTGTTTCAGCTCCATGCTCTGAGGAGAGGACGTGGAGCGCATGTGGTTTGGCGAGCGCAGGGGAGCGTCCAGTTGATGGATTTGTCCTGGGGCACCCATTTCCATGTAGGCTTCGTCAGCAACAGCTATCTGCTTTTGCGGCTCCCTGCGCTTTGCTGGAATTGGATTCGCCATGGCGTGTCCTTTAGATCCGGTTTGCTCCTAGTGCAATTTTTTAGCACAAAGAGAGCGCCAGCAAAACCTGAACGAGGAACTGAGGCGGTGAGGCAGACGTGATCAAATCAGCTCTGTGTTCTGAAAGCAATATGATCCAAAGATAAAGACTTCTGGTGGTTTGGCGCAATCCGGAAAGCGGGATAGTGAGTGAAGAAACCCAGAGAATGCGAGCGCCGTGGAGCACATCTAACTGTTACTTCCACTACCAGTTGAAGCTGGGCACAGGCTACACAGAATCTGCTACACCCTGATGCTTTCCAGGTGTCTTCCGTGTGTGCCGTCGTTTGCGCTGTGTACGCTTGAGAACCGGCCCGCGAGAAGCCACTTGTGTTTTGGCTTTGGCCGAGCTGCGCGAGCTTCTTCTACAAGTTAGTTCTAGCCAGGCTGGCTGAAGTGAACTGTGTGTCTATTTTACATTGGTATGGCCAGGAACTGTTTGATCAAGTCCAGAACCACACACTTGCAAGCACTTGAGCGACAACTCGAGAGGCTGTTCCGTCTAGACCGCCTTTGCGACACAGGTAAAACAAATCTGAAATCTGCATGCACGCGCTTTCCAGCCGATAGTCACTCGGCGGAGGCATGTACATGATAGTATGCATAGTACTGATTTTAGAACTCCATACAATCATGTATGTTTAGTGATGTACATTGTATGTTAGAACTATTGTGATTGGGTGGTACATGGTAATCATTAGGGAGTGGCAAAATTACGATTTTTAGTACATCCACCCTTACTGTATACAGGTCTTGCGTCATCGCGATGCGACTGAGCTCAACTAACGTGTTACTTGCTTCTGTCTCTGGTCGTGGCGGGGCTGCGTCATGCGTGCATTCTGGTGATGGAATCATGTGAGCTCCGCATTCTATTCATATTAAAGGAGCATTAATTTATGGTAGCAAAAGCCATTGCAGCAGCACGCACATGTACATGTACTGTACATCACTTTGTTTGATGAATTGGTCAGTTCATTCCTATCGACTGGGTGTCCAATCAATCTAAATACATGCACATGTACAATAATGGACTAAGAATGTCCCGGACTGAAATACCTCCATTCAATACAAATGCATTACGTACATGTAAGTGAGACCATGCCCATGGTGAGGGTGTAAAAAAAAGAGTCTGGTTCCACTTCTCCTATTGTTATTACTAGACCCTTGCGCGACGGACCAATATCCAGTGTATTAAATTAACCCCGCCAGTGTACCCTCATCGGCTCATCGGGAGGGGTAGTATTCTTGCCATCAATCAAAGCTTGTACATTGTACCTCCATTGGCACACTTGCACGCAGGCAACCAATACATGCACATGTACATGTACCAACATCAACACCAGTAATCATGTGCCTTCCGGTACTTGTAATATACGTGTACTTATGAAGTACATGTACATTTATATATGTATCAATTCTACAAAATATTATGTAGAATTGATACTCAATGAGAATGCTAACCTGTGGACAGTGCAATTTATGCACATGAATATTCGCAAACCCTGAAAAACAACATCCATGTTTGAACAAGAAATGAGCACAAAACGTGAAACGATTTTTGACGTCCCTGAAAGTACATGTACATGTACTTGTACTACAAAGAGCGGAGTCCTCCGGATCGATAGAGTGCTCAATGCGGAAGCAGAGCAGTAACACACGAGTCACAGAAAAACCACGCGTCTTGATTGTCGTAACTTAAAGTTTCATACCATATAGCAATCAGTTGTCTGAAGATTGCTATATGGCATGAAACTTTAAGTTACGACAATCAAGACGCTTGGTTTTTCTGTGACTCGTGTGTACATGTACATGTACTATAAGACTGCGTGGAGAGCACTTTGTGCATGCACGCTGTATGCTGGCTCTTGGAAGTCCGGCGAAAAATTAATTTCACCGTTCCGGTCCGTAGAGTTTCGGGCGCTGAGTGGAATGGTCTTTGTCCGAGGAGGCTGCGGTCCATGGTTCATCAGATACGCCCAATCAAACATGAGCGAATTTGAGCGCGCATCACCCATATCCAGGTGATGACGTCACAGCGTGCAGCCAGGTAGCCACGCCATTTATTTGTGCACAAAATGGCCACTATTCGAAATGCGTTACATTGGGGAACCGTTTAGGCAGCGGTCACACATGAAAATTTGCCCCGCTTTTGCGGAGGCGAAACGCGAAACTACAGCAGCCGCTTTTGCTGAACGCGCGATGCAGCAGTCACACATACAATGTACATGTGCATGTACTGAGTTCCTCAACGCTCCCTTTTGGCGGAAGGAATGCAAATGCAACATGCACAGGTCCTATGACATTTTAGATATTTTTGTCTGATTTGAAGCGACCTTCGTTTGTAGAGCTATGGTGGATCGCTGACAGGCTGCCGAATGTCTCCTGTCAAGTACAATGGTGGATTTGGGGAACATTCACTGCGGCCCAGTACGGGTATTCATGTATTCAACAGTGCTGCTCCATGAAATCCAGCCAATCGCCTTGATTGTAATCCAGTGCAAGCGTTGCGCAGCCCTAGTCTGGCCCCTAGACATTTGAGCATTAGGTTGCGAAATGGTGCAGGTTGGTTGGTTGGTTGATATAATATGTTTACTTCGCCGGAATGAACAGGCATTGCTGCCTTCTTGCCTGGACAAGTGGATTGTCCAAGCACTCACAAAAAGACGAAGAAAGGAAAGAAATATTACATGAGAGTGTGAAGCATGCAATCTTATAAGAGAAAATTCCATGAGAGTGTGACGCATGCATAATCAGAGAGGAGAGATAGAGATAGAGATATAAATAGAGATAGAGAGAGAGATAGAGAGATAGAGAGAGAGAAAGAGAGAGAGACTGCTTTATTGCCTGGCCAAGTGAATTGTGTACATACCAACAGCAACAGCAACGGCAACAACAACAGACCAACAACAACAGCAATGGTAACTACACAGCAGCAACAACAACAATAGAGAGTGAGAGAGAGAGAGGGGGGGGAGAGAGAGAGAAAGAGGAGAGAGACGGCTTTACTCACTGGACAAGGGAATTGTACAAGCTGTCACAAAATGACCAACAGCGACAGCAACAACAACGACTGCGGCAGCAGCAACAACAACAACAACAACAACAACAGAGAGAGATAGAGAGATAGATAGATAGATAGATAGATAGATAGATAGATAGAGAGAGAGAGAGTGTGTGTGTGTGTGTGTGTGTGTATGTGTGTGTGTGTGTGTGTGTGTGTGTGTGTGTGTGTGTGTGTGTGTGTGTGTGTGTGTGTGTGTGTGTGTGTGTGTGTGTGTGTGTGTGTGTGTGTGTGTGTCAGAGACAGAGACACAGAGAGAGAGGGGGGGAAGAGATATACGGATTGTTAAAATGGATTTCGACATGAAGTCAGGTACACAAAATGTTATTATGGGTAAAGGCTGCGCAAGTCGAGAGCCATGGCTAGAGTTTTAAATGTCCGCCAATCGCCTTCCGTACAGACTGCAACAGGGAGAGCATTCCACAGAATGCTGCCAACAAGCTGAATTGAACGACGTCCAACGGGACCCGGGAGGAACGGAACTCTCAGCAGGCTTGACACTTGACCCCGTGTCGTCCTCAGCTGAGGTGTGGCAGGGTCATTGATCGGCATGAAGAGATTCTTTAACCCTAGGACGGCCACCACTTTCAGTACTACTAGAACGGCCAAACGGTGTCATTTGACACCTGCATACATTTCCATGTCTAAGACCTATGATAAAGGTTATTATAGTTTTTGTTTTCAGTGCTGGCTATCACTATCGGTATTTATGATGTACACAACAATTTAGGATTCACCCAGACACTATTGTTGGCTATACGCAACTAAAATACAATGTACGCGTAACGGCAATCGCGAAGAATAAACTCAATTACTGGCAAAACTTCAATTACTTGCATAGGAATTTCTTATAATCACAGAGTTACAATAACAAGCAATGTGTCAACGTCACCGGGCACATGAGTAACTGTTTTTCGGGAATATGTGCTTGGCATAATCGGATTACTCGACCGTCACGACGAATGATACACAGTAACAAGTACAAACATGGACTGACTATGAGCATCATTTTTTCACCAAGCTGACACATATACAACGAGGAAAACATGGATGCAGTGAATGGGATTTTCGGTCTTTGACCACTTGCTGGTGAGCTGATCTACTCACCTCCCACCGCTTTAGGCCTCGGTCACACTACGGCAGTTTGAAGCTGGACGCAGCATCAAGCCGCAGCACTTGACGGAGACGTGGGGTCACACAGTGTTTTGTTTTTTTTGCAGCTCATGACTGCCGCGGCTTGACGCATTTGTCTACGTCACAAAACCACCAGGAAAACTCAATGACGACACGGATTCCCACGGAAACCGGCCTTTTGCTTATTATACAAAAAAATTGTCGGACAAAGTTTTCGAATTTTTCATTGATTTTGATTACAAGAAGACGAAAGGTACTTGTACTTGTAGGTCCACGCGTGCACGATCGTTGTTGTTTCTTTCCGAATTTGAAGCCATTTTCAGTTGTAGTGTCATTGATCAGGCAAGAAAAGTCCGCATCGCAGCTGTGTTTCTCCTGACTTCGTCATACTGGTTGTCCTTTTTGGGGCTCTTGACGACAACACAACACTCACAAGTCAACAGGCTCCAGTTGGCCGATGACCCACTCAAACAACTGGTCCTTTCTCGACATCATTTTCTTCTCAGAAAACGCCTCGCTCTTCCGCCAGGTTCGGAGCAGAGCAGCCTCGGCCTCGTAGGTCCACGGACTCATCTCGAACAAAAAGAGGGAACAAAACAAACCTTGAAGAGACAAATGTCGAATAACTGCTCAACTCAAGCAAAGTGTCTTGAAACTAATTTTACTTGAAAGACACTGTTTTTCCGCCAAGCGTCACTCCCATCAGCGGCAACGCAGCCGATTTCCCCACGTCAGACGCAGCAGCGTCTGACGCTCAAACTTCCCGCGTTGCGTCAGTTGCCATGGAAAAGCTCATGATTCTGACGCTGACGCAGCATTTTTGCCGTAGTGTGACCGAGGCCTAAGGAGCTGCATCTGCGCCTTGATCCTTGAAGGGTGGTGGCGTTCCTACGGATGCGGAAAGCCCGGCTTCCAGCCGAGTCTCACGCGAACCGTGAAATTATAATTGACACATATGCTGCAAGAGATGGTTTAGGCTAGTAACGATTGCATTTTAGACTCTTTCAAAGAGGTATACCCTTCTTTTCTCCTTGGCTGGCACTTAGCAACCAGATGCCATAACTATCTACAAGTTTATTGACAAGTGCAGGAATGAGCGTTTTCTGGATATGCATGAACTAGCAAAGGTCTGGGCTATTGTGAAGGCGTTTATTCCTGTCACATCTATTCATTTATGTGACCGCCTTGCAGGGGGACATCCTCTGGAATAGTCTTTGTTGAGTAGATCTGTAACGTGCGTCGGCGAGGCTAGGAGGCTACTACCCACAGTCAGTCAACTACAGTAACGTATCAGAACTTACTCCGGCACGGCCTGGAGGTTATCTTATATCAAAGTGAAAGTGAACTTGCTCTCTCTCTCTGATCTCTATCGGATCTCTCCGATCTCTCAGCTAATCTGAGCTAATCTCATGGTGGCAGAAAAGACAGCAGCTTTTATAGGCAAGCAAAGTATGTATAGCAAAGCAGGCGGCGGTAGGAAAGTAAGGTTAGTAAGCCATTGCAGTGATTACGAAATCATCCTTCTACAAGTTCTAGAATAGTGGAGAAGGCAAACCTAGATCATCATTGCTATACACGTAGACGAAGTGAGCATTGCGTAACATTAACATAATGACTAAGCGAGGTGTTCTAGAAGATGAGATATCTATATTATGCAATTTAGTCAGCAACATTACTCATCGGGCATATGACGTGGAAAGTCTGGAATAGTCCGGAACAACATGACATACATGTGTACATGAGTCATGACTGTACCAACTAGTAACTAAAAGGAAGTGATACTAGAAGTGATGACAGCAGCATGCATGGAAGATCTATGATCTTCTAGAAGCGCGGTACTCCTGATGTAATCAAATCATATGTGAGGTACATGATGTAGGACTTGTCCGAAAGTAGTAACAAGAGTAATAATTATTATAAGAGTCATGCAAAGTACTAGTCATGCGTAAACTGTAAAGCAGGGATACTACACCCTCCCTTCCTACACTAAATCACGCCCTCGTGATTTGACAGAGAGTTCGATGATGTATGATGAACAGTACTCACTAGAAGGCACCGTCAGTAGGTGGACTGGACAACTAACTTGCATTCACGTACATGTATTCTTGAATCTTGAACAGAGTGCTTGATATTCGGACGAAAGGGTGACAAATGACACTAGTAGTAGTAGTAGTTGCTCGAGCTCAGCAGCAGATCATAGGAGGCGGTGTGAACGTCATAGTAGATAGCGTATTACTTGTAGAGCGTCAACCGGAATATGGCAAATAATATCGGAAATGATAACGTTTTTTTAGAGTAGACAGAAGAACTGAACTGATAATAAATCAAAAAATAGAAGCACACCAGGTTCTCACCATCTCACGGGGTCAAAAAGGGAATATTGTCCTCCAAACAGGACCGAAAAACCACAGTTTACTTGCTGCACAACCCTGGCACAACCTGCCAGCCAAATCGCAGTTCCAAGCCGAACTGAGTACACAAGGGCATTCTCACACACATTGTCCCAGGTTAGCTAGGTAGACCGTGGCTCACCATGATCGGACGCCTACCGGACTAAACTGGATTCACTCACTCGCATAAAGGAAGACTGAAGAGAATAGAAAGACTGAAGGAAGACAGGAAAGAGAATGCCATACCTGGAATCAGCTTACATTGGACATGGAGCTTGATCGGTAGAGACGCTGTCCGTCATCATTTCAGGCTAGGGGGAGACATGGCGGGCGAAGGAGTAGCGGCGACTGACGCATCAGATGGGGCCATGCTGGTACCGGTTCCACCAATAAAACAATTTACCGCTGCCATCAATTCTGTAGCGCGGCTGCCATCATTGCAGTACAGATACTAGGTGGGTTCGAATCTAGCAATTATAAAATTGAACCACCGCTGCCATCAATGTAACGTATCCCACCGCTGCCACCAATGTAACGTATCCCACCGCTGGCACCAATGTAACGTGCGTCGGCGAGGCTAGGAGGCTACTACCCACAGTCAGTCAACTACAGTAACGTATCAGAACTTACTCCGGCACGGCCTGGAGGTTATCTTATATCAAAGTGAAAGTGAACTTGCTCTCTCTCTCTGATCTCTATCGGATCTCTCCGATCTCTCAGCTAATCTGAGCTAATCTCATGGTGGCAGAAAAGACAGCAGCTTTTATAGGCAAGCAAAGTATGTATAGCAAAGCAGGCGGCGGTAGGAAAGTAAGGTTAGTAAGCCATTGCAGTGATTACGAAATCATCCTTCTACAAGTTCTAGAATAGTGGAGAAGGCAAACCTAGATCATCATTGCTATACACGTAGACGAAGTGAGCATTGCGTAACATTAACATAATGACTAAGCGAGGTGTTCTAGAAGATGAGATATCTATATTATGCAATTTAGTCAGCAACATTACTCATCGGGCATATGACGTGGAAAGTCTGGAATAGTCCGGAACAACATGACATACATGTGTACATGAGTCATGACTGTACCAACTAGTAACTAAAAGGAAGTGATACTAGAAGTGATGACAGCAGCATGCATGGAAGATCTATGATCTTCTAGAAGCGCGGTACTCCTGATGTAATCAAATCATATGTGAGGTACATGATGTAGGACTTGTCCGAAAGTAGTAACAAGAGTAATAATTATTATAAGAGTCATGCAAAGTACTAGTCATGCGTAAACTGTAAAGCAGGGATACTACAGATCCACCACATTCGATCGAAACGGTCAAGGACATATCTCGTCTTTTACTAGAATTGGACGATGTGGGGCTTCCTACTCTCACCATGTAAAACATATGGCTCTAGGTGGTCTACACTAGGCGGACCATTGATAATTCTTGCTACTTCTACCTTCTATGTCTACCATCTTTGCATCCTACAATGTAATCTTGAAAAACAAAATGCAATCCGCGATTATTGGTGATGAAGTTAGAAGGTAGTTCACTTCAATTTACCAAAGTGGTTCATACTGCAACTCGTTATTCTCCAACAGTTTCTTGACCAGTAATGCACTGATGATGAAGTTATCAGTTATGACTTGGCAATCACCTTCTGCAGCATCCAGGGCCAATAAAGAGAGAGGAGGCATCCCAGTGGCTGCCTTCCCGTTTAGCCTGAAGCGGAGGAGGAAGAGGTTTGGTTCAAGAGCCTTATTAGCTTGGCAAGTAGTTAGAAAGGATTATCTACACAGCACCATCCTTGCGATAATGCGGTGTACCATGTCCAGGTTGCAGAGTTGCGATTCCTCTTCATCAACACTATCCATTTCGGGGTCTCCGCCACTCCTGCAACTGTTTCTGACAATTCCTTGTCTGGACTATCCCGCAACCCTCGTCCGCTCTCTGGAGCCTCGTAAACCTCAACACATTCTGAATCCACAGGTGGTACTCAGGTGTTGTGACCGTACAATTCGCCTTCATATGACAGGACAGATCCATCACTGCCAATGATCACTACACTTGACCACCCATCAAATGAAGATAAAATGGGCAATTTCGCTTTCATGGTCATCAGATTCATGCATGGTAATAGGCTACATCCGTTCCAGTATTTCCTTGGCCGTCAGACCACGATGGCTCCTCTGGGGCAATTTACAGGAAAATGAAAGGGAATGAGCAGTATCAAAGACATTAGCTGAAGAGTGTTTGTGTAATCTGTGCACTAATGGTTACCCGCCCCAAATTCGCGATTCTCACCCGACGGTTATATGGTGATCATGCACTCTTCTTTTGTCTGGTTGGCATACGAGCAACTCGATATGGCCGACACCTTCGAAATGTGTTCATATTGTTTCCATCTAGCTGCAATAATGGCTTTTTATAGTGCAGGTGTCAAATGACACTGGTTGGCCGTTCTAGGTATACGTACTCGCCATTATGGTACCTCATCAATTACAAATCAAAGGTTTATGGCAGACGAAAGAGGAAGAAAAATTAGGAATAGTCACAAGATTTGAGCTTATTCTGATTAGCCATATTTCGGTAATTCCAAAAGTTTGACTCGCGCGGTGTGAAATGACACCATTGGCTGTTCTAGGGTTAAAAGAGGACTTGTCTTGTCACTTAAACATTTGAAAACGATGATGGCAAGCTTCTGGAAGAGAAGCTGTGGCAAGCTTGGCACACCCAGTAGCTCGAGAAGGGAGGCAGTCGGAACCAGAGTCCTTTGCTGCAGGGTCGCTCTGACACTGGATTTTGACAGGCGGTGGATTTTACCCAGGAGCTGCTTTGAAAGACTGGAGAAGAAGCAGTTGGATCCATAGTACAGATGAGCCTGTAGCATCCTGACATACCAGACTTGGCGGGGTCTTAGGCTCAGGGACCTACCGTGTCGCCATAGCTGTCCAATTACTGGCCCGATCTTGGGTGTGACATGGCTGATATGTGGCTGCCAGGAGAGGTCATTGTCGATTACAACACCGAGGTATTTCGCAGATGTTGTTGCTTCCAGGTGTTGTCCTCGACAATATAACCTTTCTTGAACATCAGCACCGCCTCTTGGCTTAACAAACAGAACTTGGGTTTTCTGGGCATTCAGAAATAGGCCGATGTCATCTAGCCACTTGGCGAGGTTGGTCACTGCAGACGACAGAGACTCGCAGACTTGCTTGGGACACGCGTTGGAGCAGTCTAGAGCGATGTCATCAGTGAATTCCTGATCTGCCACATCCGGAGGCATCGTTGACTTGACGTCAGCAGTCTAAATTACAAACAGGAGTGGTCCTAAGACACTGCCCTGCGGAACACCGCGAGAGCAAGGAACAGTCCATGAAAACTGATCCTGCAATTTGATCTGCTGTGTCCGGCCAGACAGGTAACTGCAGAACCCGTTGAGTGCAGTTCCCGAGATGCCTAGCTTAAACAGTTCGGTAACGAGTCGCTCATGCCTGACGCCGTCAAAGGCCTTTGACATGTCGACAAACACGATGCCGGTATACTTGAGCTCTGCCCGTGCCATTTGCCATCGATCAACAGCATACGTTAAGGCATCTTCTGTGGAGTGAAGCTTTCGGTAGGCGAACTGAGTAGGCGGAAGAAGTTGCTTGGAGTCCAAGAACTGCGTGATCTGATTTTTTACAAATGCTTCTGTGGTTCGGGGGTTAACTGGGAGCAGTGACACAGGGCGGTAGTTCTTTGGTAAAGTTGGGTCTCCACTCTTGAAGAGCGGACTAACGTGGGACAACTAGAAGGACAGGGGGAACTCATCCGCGGACATACAATGTAGATATATTGATGATGCGTGTAAGTGTGGGGGGCAATGGTTAGATAACACTTTTGCAGGATGATGCTCGGAACTTGGTCATTGTCTGTTGCCTTGAAAGGGTTGACAGATTTCAAACTGCTTGCCACATCCTCGATTGTCACTACACTGAAGTCGGTAAATGCCCCTTCCGCCATTGGACCAGAGGGAGAACAGAGCTGAGGAGAACGCTGGAGATCATGGACACCGTCACCAAACAGCTTGCTAAGACCCGATATGGGTACTTCGCAAACATTTAATTACTGGTACATGTACATGTACAACGTAAGTCAAAGGACAGGATTTCACTGAGCAGCACAAAAGGCACACAGATGCATGTGACACGAAGCGCCTACTTAACACACACACATTATAATTATTACCTCTCTATGGTCAAGTGGTTCTAATATGAGCCAGAAGTCGTGAATTGTCGACATAATTATGACGTCACCGCTTTCAAACACAATCAACCGGACGCAGGCCACGCACTTTGTCCGCACCCTGCACTAACTTACTTCTTGGTCATTGGTTGGCCTCGGAAATATTATGCATCAATTGCCATTTGTTTTGGTGCGTTTCCCTGCAGCCTGAGGACATGTCCTAAGACTAGCCACCTGGCATTCGGGTAAATTGCCTCAATCAGTGGGCCACTTTCTGTCGGCTTATACTGAAGTCATTAGTACTAGTGATTCGTTGAGAGACTCTCAACGAGAATATCGTCTTTCAATGACATGCGGGAGCTGACGCAGTTTGCATTACACCGTGTACTAGTATATCAAATGGCTTGAGCTGGGATTCTGTGAGACTCCAAATGAGCCCATGGTAAGTAGCCAAATTAATTGTAGTCATTTGTAGGTGGTTATCGAACCCTCTGCTTTTTTTTATATCCCAGCAAAATACCACTTGAAATCCGGTGTTGCTATATGTATAAGCCTGGCTGTCTTCCTGATCTCCTATGACTCTACTACGTAGTAGTAAGAGTGTGACCCTGACACGCACCCATAACTCGTTGACGTGATCAGCTGCTCCTTGTAATTGTATGCAAGTAGTTTTCTCTTTTTATCTTGATTAACAAACAGGCTCCAGTGACCGAATGTACTGTCGAAGATCGGTGATAGCAAAACTGTGTGCACGTGACAGGGGAAGTCCCATTCCCGCATCTGGGTCGGAAGGTGGAGGAAAGTTAGGCATAGCGTATCGCAGTTCTGTTTCCAGGTAAATGATTACGAAAAGAACTGGGGACAAGGAATCTCCCTGCGGGGTCCCATTTTGTTGTTGAGTGCGTATCTCTGGTTTTCCTCTCTGACGGTCCAAGACCAGGATAGTATGAGTAGGCTTCAAGCATCTGCAGCCAGAGGATATTCTTGCCGCTAAATTAGGGAGGAAGCCAGATTGGATGACTCCAAAAGAAAATCTGAACCATCGTGCAGGCTGGGAAGCTATAAAATGGCGATTACAGATCCTTTCATTATGCTATTTTCACCACATTGTCTACACCTTTCCTTCTGTTCTCTTTGATTTCAAATTTCGATTTTCACCATCCTCCCGACACCCCAAGTCTCTTCTTGTCCTTCCACCAACTGGCAATTACTTCGCTAAATCCTTCCTTTTCCTTATCGCTGTTGCTTGGAATAAACTTCCTGCTGATATACGTTCACTCGATAGTCCCACGCTATTTAATCGCCAGGTAAGGAAGCTGTATGAAGTTCACCATTTCTCAGTTTCCGGCATACCTAGTTTCACGTGTTTAACAATATACTCTAAATCCGATACTGCGGTTATTTTGTTTTAGTGCCTTTCCAGTGTTCTATTAGCACCCCTGGTTCTCAATCTATTGTTCTTCCTCTCATTAGACTTAGAAAATCTCAGATTTTGAGTTTTTTGCGCTCCATATATAATTTTATTTTCATTATTTTATTGGTTTGGTGAGACTCCCATGATAGGTATCCATTTACCTCTGGAGAATCCGTATATAAACAAACAACAACAACAATCTCTTGTGGTCTGTTTGAGCCTCATTCGCATTGGATTTGCCGGAAACAATACTACCCCGTAAAGTATACTGACATAATCTGCAAAGACCTCAGGAGAGACACTTGTTGGCTAAACGGTTGATGGATACGCGTGAGACAATGCCGAGTATGTTGATTCGCTGCTGAAAACGCTGGCAGCGTGCCGTAAACCGCCTGTGGCTGCATACCACATCTGCGGTTCTTCTGTTTGGTCAAAATCCACTCTGGTACGTCAAGACAATGTCATCTGCCTCGCGCTGGCTCTTTGCTGACACCACCAAAAATAGGACCTTGCGGATGGGAATTAGTGCGGGAAATGGCCTGCGACGTGATGTTGGGTCCAGACTCCTAAAGGCTTGCCTGGTGAGGCCATGAGTAGGCCTCCTCCGATTGTTGCTTGGTATCTTGTCTGAACCTCATTGAATAGCGTCCCATGGCACTGGAATAGTGCAGAATACACATGTACATGTACTTCAGCAGCTCTGCTGTATGGAACTGCGAGCGATAGTAAAGCGCCTTTTTCAATTTCTCGAAACGTTATGAGAGTTGAAATCAGCAAACCAGTACTTTCGATCTATACTTTTGTCCTGGCTGTTGCTGTTGAACGCCCTGTGAAGTGGCTCGTGATGATGCTAACCATTTCCAGTATTGCAATCTGTGGCAAAGTGGCAAAAAGAGCGGCCAGGTACAACGGGGTGCATGGATGCGGCTGATCGGGTTTCTCGGCACTTGTGCCAGTGGTTTTGAGAGTTACTAGTAACAAGTACTAGTATCCACTCATCTCTACCGTTAGACGCTGAATCTGACGCTAGGGTATACCGGGTGTGAGCGGCCGTCGTGAGTTCCCTTCGGGATCGGACACGATAATTTACTTTTTAATCACCAGATGGCCAATTCTCATATTGTTGTATAAAGGGGAAGTTAAGGCAAAAATTAAAATTTCACCAGTTGTAGTCTTCGGGGTGCTGAGTCGAATGGTCTTGGTCCGAGAAAGCTGAGACGCTCCCTTCCTACTTGAATCCCAATCGAACTCGCGCACTTCCACCGAAACTGGGTGACTGCGCCCTACTAGATGGGGATTTGTATGCAAAATGTCACTAAAAGGGCCATTTCGTTCTTTTAAAAGCACGGATCACCGCGATTGGCCCATATGTTATAGTCTTTTGGTCGCTGAGTCGACTGGTTTTGGTCCGAAAAGGCTGCGATGCAGCGTTCGCCCCTAATTCCCAATCGAACATGGTTGAACAAGCGGTCACGTGCTCCTGCGTACACCAGTCACCTGGTCACCGTGCCTGCAGGGTACAACTTACAGCCTGTTTTGACCTTTTTTGGGTGCAGTCCTGTCACTCGAGTTGACCTCGAGTTGAACCTTGGTGTGAAAGTTGTCGCCTGCTGGCGTGGTGACCAGGTGATTTTGGCACCCAGGAGCACGTGACCGCTTGTTCAACCATGTTCGATTGGGAATAAAGGGGGAACGCTGCATCGCAGCCTTTTCGGACCAAAACCAGTCGACTCAGCGTCCAAAAGACTACAACATATGGGCCAATCGCGGTCATCCGTGCTTTTATAAGAACGAAATGGCGCTTTTAGTGACATTTTGCATACAAATCCCCATCTAGTAGGGCGCAGTCACCCAGTTTCGGTGGAAGTGCGCGAGTTCGATTGGGATTCAAGTAGGAAGGGAGCGTCTCAGCTTTCTCGGACTAAGACCATTCGACTCAGCACCCCGAAGACTACAACTGGTGAAATTTTAATTTTTGCCTTAACTTCCCCTTTAAATACAACTGGTGAAATTTTAATTTTTGCCTTAACTTCCCCTTTAAAGGGGAAGTTAAGGCTTAAAATTTCACCAGTTGTAGTCTTCGGGGTGCTGAGTCGAATGGTCTTGGTCCGAGAAAGCTGAGACGCTCCCTTCCTACTTGAATCCCAATCGAACTCGCGCACTTCCACCGAAACTGGGTGACTGCGCCCTACGAGATGGGGATTTGTATGCAAAATGTCACTAAAAGCGCCATTTCGTTCTTATAAAAGCACGGATGACCGCGATTGGCCCATATGTTGTAGTCTTTTGGACGCTGAGTCGACTGGCTTCGGTCCGAAAAGGCTGCGATGCAGCGTTCGCCCCTAATTCCCAATCGAACATGGTTGAACAAGCGGTCACGTGCTCCTGGGTGCCAAAATCACCTGGTCACCACGCCAGCAGGCGACAACTTTCACACCAAGGTTCAACTCGAGTGACAGGACTGCACCCAAAAAAGGTCAAAATAGGCTGTAAGTTGTACCCTGCAGGCACGGTGACCAGGTGACTGGTGTACGCAGGAGCACGTGACCACTTGTTCAACCATGTTCGATTGGGAATTAGGGGCGAACGCTGCATCGCAGCCTTTTCGGACCGAAACCAGTCGACTCAGCGTCCAAAAGACTACAACATATGGGCCAATCGCGGTCATCCGTGCTTTTATAAGAACGAAATGGCGCTTTTAGTGACATTTTGCATACAAATCCCCATCTCGTAGGGCGCAGTCACCCAGTTTCGGTGGAAGTGCGCGAGTTCGATTGGGATTCAAGTAGGAAGGGAGCGTCTCAGCTTTCTCGGACCAAGACCATTCGACTCAGCACCCCGAAGACTACAACTGGTGAAATTTTAATTTTTGCCTTAACTTCCCCTTTAAACGGATTGGTGCTGTTCACGCTACATCAATCGCACTACCTCGAACATCTTGGCGTTGTCCATCAGAGATTCAATCTTCACCTTCACTATTTCACCTTCTCGTGTCGTTGACTGCTTACTTGTGTTTTGTTGGCTCTTAGAAAGGGCTCAATACACGCGTATACTAGTAGTAGCATCTAGAAATGGAACAACATGATTGTATCCTGTTCTGTTGGGTAGACCCAGTCAAATTTGTAATGGATTCTTTGATCGCAACAGCGAGATAAAAGGGTTATAGCGAATTCAGCAATACTTGAGGAATTGTGGGTTGCACGCTAAATGAGGAGCTTACCCTTTCTTGTCGTTGATACCAACACTAAAATTATATTGGACTTTTACTGCGACTTTGACTTGACACTCGACTGACTCATAACTGACACACAGAGCACACAAGAAGCCCAACGAACATTAATTTTGACTTTGCTAATCTACATGCAGTCCGGCATCGGTCCGCCTTGCTGCTTCACCAAGTCAATTTCGTATCGCAATCCTAGATTGGCTAGGGTACCCCGTAAGGCGACCATACATGTAGGTCTGTGGGGACTGCCCTAGAGAAATATGAATAAAATGTAATACTACACTACGACTATACTTTGCAAGAAACGACCAATCTCTATTCAGTACACAGTGTTTCGGGGAATTCACGCCTCATGCGTGAGGCTGGAGCATGATGAGGAAGATTTTATAACTTATAGTGTGTCGAATCCAGGCCAAATCATCACCTGGGATACAGGGTCGAAGATTTGATGGATTCCTGGTGTGCTTTCAAGTAGCATTGAGTCAGTCAAGTACCACCTCAAGTCGGCCGGAAAAGTGCGAACTGAAGTGTCGGGAACAAACCACTTTCTGTTTACCATAATTATCTTTACCTACCAGAATTTGGGCCATGTGAAGTGGATTGCGTTTTCATATGCGGGCACCTTTTTTGCCTCGGCAACAAACAAATCAGCCAAGTCGAGATGCCAAACCGATAGCTCACTTCAAAGACCCTGGCGTCCAGTGAACACATACTACCCGATAGCGACAGGGCCAATTTGAAATCCGTTTCATTCGTAAGACATCAGATTGGCGATACTCCTCCTTCTTCTTGTCAGCTAATATGCAGTGTACATGTACAAATATTACGCAGCAATGAATCAAACAAGTCTCTTTCCGCTGTTACTCCGAGTTTCGTGTCAAAATACTCATCAGACAGCATGTACATGTATATGCATGTGATGTGATGTTTTGCTCCAACAAAGGCCTAATTCTTAATTTAACACACACACACATACATAATTATTTTATTTTATTTATTTCAAGATTACTCAACGCCAGCGAACGCCAATCAGTTTGATCTCCTATTTGAACACACGTATATGTGTGTGCATGATGTGCCCTAGCTCACTTATATGTTATACACGTAGATCATGTCCATGATGCCTTTCCTCTGCGCAGGTCCACCGCACTATTGTTTTTAAGATTTACATAATTATTTATGCATTACATACTATGATCACGCTGGCTCCATCCCTTATTTCCTAAGCTACCAAGCGTACATGGAGAAATCTGGCCGACAATGCATGATCTGGCGTCACAGGTCATCAGTGCACCGTGTTAATAATTATCGTGATAATGGAATTTGATCATAGGAGATAGGACAGAAGCGGAACGTCTTATTATACCCACATAATGATAATTATTACGCGTGCTGTGGTATTATTATTATTATTGATGTTAAATGCATGGATATGGATTTCCAATTTTCCGTGAGTTTGGGCTTGGAACACTACTACAGTGAAGAGCTGCGATTTGGAAGTGACTGTAAGTTCTCTTCATAGTTGCTGTGAAATATGGGAAATATTAAGGAGCCGTCACCTGCACTGTCGAATCTGGGATGTTTCCCATTCCCCGTCAAAATGGGCAGCTGGAGCGTGGATTCACGGGCCCGAACCGGAGGAACAAGTACTTGTACTCTAAGACGTGTCAAGAAATTACCCCCTCGAGCAGAAGTAAGAGTGAAAAACGTCTGCCTCCTCAGGTGATGCCGCGAAAGTTTGCACTAGGCACAGGCATCGAGGCCAAGTGGTCCATTGAGTTTTGTCAGGCAAACAATCGTGCTTGAAATACCCTCTTTTCTCAAGAACACCCCCCCCCCCCCTCCTTCACTGCTGCATGTTCGTGTCTTGTAGAGTTAGTATTTCGATAATCCATGGGACTTATGAAACATTCCCCCTGATAATAACTTTTGTGTAGAGGGCGTCGGCCAAGATTACGCTTCAACATACACTTGAATCTACATGAACATGTGCATTGGGCGTTATCCAGGACCAAAGCCAGTAATTCAATAATACTAGTTGACATGGTAAACACTGACGATACGATTATTATGCTACACCCTGATCAAGGACCCGGAACTCTCGCTCGATGATTTTTTCCCCTCTTGTTCCCTTTCCATGCATTTAGGAATATTGCGTAGGAGCTACTGAGACAAGCATATGTAGGGCATTGCTACACCTGCGAGCCGAGCCACCTAGGATTAAGTCGTAAATGCAACAACGCTCGAAGAGGATATAATGAAACGCGAGGAACTGACACGGCGCATTATCATTACCGCTTTTGTGCAATAATCATTCTAGAATACAGCAGCCGTTGCATGCTCTCTGATAGCCAGTCTGTCTTCAGTTCACAATGGAGGAATACCAGTTGAAGCCGTCCGCTCATCGTCAAATGTGCCAATGTGCGTGTTCTTGTGGACAGGGAACATGGCAAAGCCAACTGAGATTTGCGGCGCCTCACTGCACAGCTGGAGCGGAGGTTTGTGAAGATGACAGCTGGTCCCAAGCAGTCTCAGACCGAATGTTACCGGCGACATCTCATAGGGCTGTGTGTCGAAAACATGTGTATCCGGCCAAGAGTAGCAGTGTTGAAAGGAATTTCATGCCAAAGCATTTGGATATTTCCTCACGAAGTCCGACAAATGGGTGCGTCGAATCATATGGAACGTCGTGCATGGGACGTTGGGTGCCGGAGCCCTTGGCTCAATCTACTCCACCACTGCCGACTCCCCCACCGATTCTTCAACAAGCTTCTACAACACCTATCTATTCCTTTCCGTTGGGCAAATCGAAAGGATCATCTCATGACTTGAATTCGCACTCTCCAATTGGGATTTCAACGCATCACTTCGCGTTACCATCACTTCAAATCCGTACTGGCTCAGTAAATGACGAAGTAGACGTACGTAAGGTTGCTGAGTTACCTCCTCCACGCTCCCCATCACCCCCGCCGTTTCCACCAGGTTATCCCACTGCAAACATTGTAACACCTTACCAAGTCTCTTTTCTTGTAGATCCCAGCACCCTTCCACCACCCCGTGCGAGCATGCTAGAGCCTGATACCTTAATTCATGAATTTGGTGATGTACCTGCCCTAGCTAGCCTGCGTGAACATCCAAGTACGTGTATACCTGTCATCGGAAATGCTCAGGTAATTTACGCACCGCCATCTACAGTGTCCGCTCGGAGTAAAGAATCTGCCGTCGATAGCACCGTGGTCTATATGTCCGCCAGTGAGTTAGACGACGAGTCAGAGCAGGTTGCGCCGCGCGTGTCTGCCCTCAATGCCGCATCTGAAACGCCACCTGCTGAAACGTGTCCGTCGAATGGTAAGTCAAAACTACGAGTAAGCCGTGTTCTCTGATGGGTTGACCTACATGCACCTGAATTTGTTATCAGTTCTTGAGGCCGGGATATGTCTCAAAGTGTTCTGTGGCCTTAAAGCAGTCTGCTGATTATGTAGAATATAGAGGTATAGGCAAGAGTCGAGAGCTAATAGTGTGATTGCGAGCAAATTTGCAAGCTCAGGTAGGATTAGTACAGGCGTTTTCACGCTTCAAGTTATCATATCAACTTATGACGTTTTCATTAAATTTCATGTTAACCTACTTGTACGTGTGTACGGTCACTTCCATGTATCATTATTTTTTCTCATCTCCAGATGGTACGTCTGCCAAAAGCCAGCAGACCACTTCTAAAGGCAAGAGTGAGTCAAGGAGGCGGACACATAATTTGGCCGTCGCTGCTAGCATCATCATGCTGTTGCTGACCAGCCTGTGCATCGCCGCCGCTGTGATGGTAATCTACTTCAGGACGTCCGCGCAGCCAGCTCCGGGAACGTCCCCAATGACGTCATTTACAAGTATTGTAACACCGACATCGGACGTGCGAGTGAACCAACGGACCAGCGACGCAACAGGCATGCATGGCTTTGCAAGCACACTTGGAGTGACAGTAGACCCAGAACGTACGTACATGTAGGTAGAATTGAATTATAACTTCAATTTGATAATCAAAGAAAACTCTCGTAAAATCTGGAAATCCGACATGCTCTTCTTCTATCACAGCGCAGTAAAAATGCGTCTGGTTTCGCGGCTAAAAAGGAGACTGGAGTAAAATACCAATGTTGCAATAGATGCCAATAGGGTGCAACTTCACAGCGGAGTCTCCATGCCAAAAATGCCTTGTGAACTATTATGGAAACGATACTAAAACAATGTACACAGTAAAGAGAAATACATGTAGAAAGAAAGAACGATTGCAAAAATGATTCGAACTATAAAGTCGTTTTTTGGATCGGAATTTGTTATCTCAATGGACTGCAATACACTCTCGTCTCATTCTATGCAGGGAATTGCAGTATAATGGAGGTCACGTGCGACAATGAGACGGAAACACTCAATCTGGTAAGTGCTGATAAAGTTTTTTTTATTTTTTTTACTTTGTTCACATTCCCAGCTCGAATATAATAAAGGATGACAATGGTACTGAGACTAGGACATATACGTACTGCATAGTGTTTTCCTATGTCACTATAATTACCCTCGCTTTAGGTGGATTGATGTGGTGAAATCCGACATCTCCCCTCTCGGACACCCTCGAGGATTGTCTCAACACTGCACGGGACAAACCGCTATGGCTGGACTTCGTTGACTATTGTGCTTTGGTGTAAAAAATGGCATGTGCTTGTCATGAACTGGAACCTGTATATCGTTTTTCGTATGCCATTCTTCCTGCTGCAATTTCATGATGAAACAGTTGACAGATGCGTGGAATCCATTATTTGGGAGACATGCGACCTGTATTTATATTATTATTTTAGTATCTCTATAGGCAAACATCAGGTTTGCCATCAAACAATCATACTGTTGAATTCACCAGCTAAAGTGAATTTTGCGTTGTCCACTGTTTTGTGCCAAGTGCAGGGCAAATGTTTTGATGATATGACCGTCCTTAAAGGTGGGCTTAACAATGGTGATGGCACCACTCCTTGCGACAAATTTATTGGATATCTACCATTCGCCATCCACCATCTTCAATGGCACATGTTCATTGTTTTTGTACCATCTCTCCATTCATGTGTCTGGGAGACATTAATAGTCGTTAATGGCTGATCATAGTCGTTTTAGCATATTTTGTCTGATAATCTATTCTTTTTTGTATTTTCAGGTTGACTGCATCTGTGATTGTCTTGATGGGTGGACAAGATCCACGAACGGGGACTGTATTAGGTGTATTGAAGCGGGTTGCAGTGGCAATGCTACCTGCGACATTGTACTACGAGATGCTGGATCATCCCAGCCGAACGTCACTTGCCAGGTTAGTCATGGATAATTCAGAGAGCAGCACACCTGATTTTCTTGCCTGTGACCGTATCTTTTTTAAACTCCATGCATTCTGTGGAAGGTGCTGTTGTTAACATTCGACCCACACGCAGGTCTCTTTCTCATCTTACAGCATTACACTTTGAATTTTTTCTCATCATTTTTACGTTTGTTGAAACCCATTTGCATTGGATTCGATGTGGCAGGATCTTGATTTGCTGTGGAACGCACCTGTTACCTACCCTCTGTTAAAACGTACCATTGCCTATTACACACCTTGTGCAGAGCACGGGTGTATTGATCCACAGTGAAGTATGATCAAAGAATAAGTTCCTTGGATAAGGAGACGGGCAAAAATGTTACGAGTTATGACTAACTGTCCACCAACGTTACCAGATCATACTTATACAGTCAGGTTTGGTGGACAGTTGGTCATAACTGGTAACATTTTTGTCCTTCTCCTTTTCTTCTATAATTAAATTGGATCACCATCTGAGTTACCCGGATAACAAAAGAATAATATTATCTTAACCATTGGGAGCACGCGTTACCACAGTTCAACTGTACATTTGCCTAATGTCAGACACAGCGTCGAACAAGACAGTGTTCTTTGTATCTGAGGGACGTCTTATCCCACCACAGTTCACTACACTCGGGACTCGAATAACGTCCGTAATAAGCAAGGGATTATCTTATCAGGGTGCGTGCAAAGTGATTTCAACTGTACTCATTGTACCGTCTTCAATGTTTTGTGTACACTCCTCAGTGCGTGGGTGGATACACTGGAAATGGCGTGGACTGTATTCCAGAAAATATTGACAGTCGTCAGTTTGAAGATTCATGGTAGGTATAGTGAGGACCGATCCCCCCCCCACCAAGATCCACTCCTTATGTGCTCCAGCTTCATCGTCTACAGAGCCGATCAATGGAGTTGGTTCGAGCATCATGTGTCTGAGTGGGGCTCGACGAGTTTGATGGCTGTGCCTCCCTGGCTTTTGTGGAGGCTAAGGTGGCCCTTTGGGCTTTGGCCCGTGATTGTGTGAACTTGAGCTATGCTTCTCTAGCTCTCTGATCGCGTGTGACTTCATCGTAAAATATTTGGGAATATTATTGGGATTATTTACCCTGTACTTCAACAACAATTTCATTCTGTGAGTTGCTTTCCAATCACAGCGATCACAGGATTCTTCACGCCTGCAGGGATATTACGCAGTCAATGATTTCAGATTTATTCGCATAGCCCTGCATAACCAGTCCTTGCACTCATGTCTGCAGAAACTGACGTAGATCTAGACTGGGAATCATGTGCGCTTTTGCTTTGTACAACACATCTTCTGTCACCATTCAAGCGTCCTGGCCTAGAATTGCTTCAGCCCGTACAGCCAGTCAAATAAAAAGTGATGTTCGGCCCAACCTGATGTATCTTCCGGGATTTGAGAAGCAATTGTGTCTAGAGGGGCTGCTTGGCTTGTTTATCGAACATCCCTTAAGGTGGCTCAATTAGAGATAATGACGAACACAGACTGTTCTCCACGTAACGTTCGATGGACTCAACTAATGCTGCTGCCGGCAACGTATGTTATAGAGTACCATAAAGTGAACGATATTGGATTTAAAACGAATACCCGGAACACATAATATTCTAAAGGTAGGACTAGTAAAAGGCGTTAGTACATGGGCAGCGAGCGGAGCAGTGTGATAGCATGTGCACATTTTTTTTTTTTTTGTATTGTATTTTATTATTTTACTTGGGCATTCCCAACAGACCCTAAGGTCTTCTTACAGGGTGCCCAAGATGAATGAAATTGTTAAGTTCCTGGCGAAATGAATTGGGGATATGATTTGTGCGAAGGGATTCGGGAAGCGCATTAAAGCGGTCAGCACCAAGGAATGAAATAGATCTGTATCCAGCTTGGGCTTGCACAATGGGTAAGGAAAGGGAATAATTGACTTGGCCGCGGGTTACTCTGTCTGTGTGAGCGCAGTCACGGCGAAGGGAGAACATGTCAGAGAGGAGTGAACTGCAGATATTGTGGATGCAACGGAACACGAAGAATATGGACTTAGTATGATATCTTTTGTCTAAGCTAATTATGTGGTATCGCTCAAGCAAGTATGATGTCCGCGTGAATGTGTTATGCTCAAATATGCATCTAAGTGCTCTCTTACTTATGCGTAGCAGCTGATCTCTCACATTGTCAGCGAGGCAGTGGACATAGGCAGTGCTGGCGTACTCGAGCTTGCTCTGCACATTGGACAAGTGCAGGTGAGAAAGATACACGTATGTGAGTGGGTATGCAATAAGGCCTTTATTAGTGCTAGCGTTTGATTGTTAGTGTGTCTGGTATCAGTTTTAGATCCAATATCGTTCACTTCATGTGTCAATATATGAAATATAGAACGAGTAGAAGACTGAGGCGAAGCCGAGATCTTCTTAAAACGAGGCCTATATTTCATATATTGACCGATTATGGGGGCAATAATATATTTATCACGACACGGCATATCTAAACTGTTTTAGCTTTATCTATAGGAAGAAAGAAATGTGTGTGATGTTGACACGTGTATATTCATCTGATATGATAATTATTATCGTTACCTGTTGACGCTCCAACAGTGCCCAATTTTAATCTACAGCATTATAGCTCATTTGAAGAGTCCTACAAGAAGACCAATGATTGTGTGGGTTTAAGACTTGAGTGCGACGAGTTTTCTTACAATCGATGGCCATGTGAAGAAAACATGCCCCGCCAAAAATAACAGTGTGAGGGGACACGTGCATGTAAAAGTTGGAAAACGTAACCGGAGTTCCCAATTTCCGTCCATAGGCGTAGTGCTAACGATTTCATCTCACTATACATTTCCGTCAGGATTGGCCAGCCAGAGTTTGTTGATTCAGTGCATATTATGCCAGAATGATGACGCCATAGCAGGACCTTTTTTTTACTACTAGTACGTGTTCTGACCAACCTCCCGTAGAACAACATAACGTCGTGTGCGAGAGCTCAATCAACTCCAGTCGAACGTAACTGGAACAGTCGCACAACTGGTGCACACGTGTATATGCAAGTACATGTACATGTACAACTAGCAGAGTAAGCTTGAACGTGTACCTTAAAAGTAAAAAATGTATGCATGCCAACAAAGAACAGAGTCAGAGTCATGACAAAACAGAGACAAACATTTCGGAGAAGAGGAGAAGAAATATGCATATAGGTTCTCGAAAAAACATGTTATATAAAGCTCTCTGGCACCATGACAAGTAGGGCTTGAGGTACATAATATGCTAGAGCCATAGCTAGTGCGCAACACATTCCAGGATTTGCAGGACCTCTTTCCTTTGACTCATCAAGAAGTAAGGTTCTACAAGGAAAGACACCCCTGACAGATATACATGCATATGCATGTAAATATGCAATGCATGTTTATCTTCCCTGCCACCTACATGTACACGTACGCGTGGAAGAATCAAACTACATGTATATGAATTAATTGAGAGAGACTTGTATAGGGTCAAATAAGATTCACATCTACTCTCATTGTGACCTAGAAGGAGATGGCATAAATTCGAATGGCTGACAATGACACTGGATAGAGAAGACAATATGATTAATAATATTCTTGTATCTAGCAACTCTGAGGGATAAAAGAAGGCTTTGTTGGGCCAAAACTTGAAGCACAGTTGTAAAAACACAGTTCAGTGGACAGCTGCACGTTGAAAGAATGAGTGCGTTTCACTCAGCGTCATTTCCCCATTCACCCAGGCCATGATGCCGTCACGAACCGTCCTCGGAACTGTCTTGCGACTTTCTACCACTTCCCAGAATGGCCTGGTGCCTCTGGAGGCACGGAGAGCCGCCAAATTGAACAGCCCTCTGTCAGTGAAGTACTTGACGATGACGTGAAGCTCCTGCTTCAGATGGGCTTCTTGTCCAGAGTACAGTTGGAGAATGAAGGTGCGGACTGTGATAGATTCCTCTCCCACTGCATGGAGTCAGGGTGCAAATGAAGAAAAAGAAGATTCCAACCGGAAATGCACCAAAGGTCCAAAACCATAGAGCCCTATGTACCAACAGTTAGTCTAGAGGCTACTCTGGGGGGGGGAGGGGGAGGGGAGGGTGGAGATATCAAGAAGGTGCCATTTCACTGTGCAGATGGGTCGGGTCAACGGGATTGTTCCCCAAACATAGAGCAGAGCATCTTTACTAGTATAATTATTAGGCTTCCGTTCACCCTGAGATTCATCGTGTGAGCTCACCTCGTACCCCCATAATGGTGCCCCTCCCAGTTGAGATACTGCCTAAGAATGAACGAGGCCTGATCAGAACACACTTACCGTTCTCATCACGGGGGCTTAGTCCGCGGCCTCTTGTTCCCTGCACTCTGCGTAGCCGTTCTCTCACAGCTTCCTGGCAGAGCGTGTAGATCTCGTCCAGGATCGAAAGCGCTGTCCATTCAGCACCTTGGTTTCGAAGCAGCGGCGTGCAGCCTCCATGGCCAGTGACTGTATGACAGACATACAATGGACAACAGTGGCCAATCGTCACATTCAGACAACATGGTTGGCCTGACGGAAAGTTCGGGTTTTCCATTTATTTCCTGTTTGATAGATGAAGATGTAGGGTTTTTTTGTTGATTTCTGTGTGGGCTCAGTATCTGGAGAGATGACATTATAATATTCCGATGCGGGAACGTTTCTTCAACATTGCATCGGCCATACACTTGCACGGTCAAGCTTTTAGAATGTATAGTGTACAGGTGAAAGATGCATAACATGGCTTCTCGCCTTTGATGATAAGCCCATTGTACAATGACGTAATTTGTACCATGAACACCCCACACAGGTGACACAGCCACCTGAGCATGGTCGTCTGGGGAGTTGTACATTGCTGATCCCAGCGTACTCACATGCATTACTAATACATTCCATATTTGGCAATGCACAATGGGCTTATTGAGGGTTTTCTTTCAATAGATTAAATCTGGAAAATAACTGACCATCACGGAGAACGACATCGGCAGGGCTAAGTCTAAGTTCCTCTGGCGTCTTCCAGTTCGGAACTACTGGCTCGCAGCAATCAATGAGAAAGACAGGATCTGTCGACTCACTGCTGCCATCAATAAGACTCCGTGTAAGTTGCTTTAGATCTTGTTCACTGTAGCCGTTCGCTACAGCACGAGATGTGTGCGTGAGAATCCACACTCTCTTCGTCGAAAAGCCAGCATCACTAGCTTCTTCTGGGAGCACTTTTGCTAACAACAGCAACATACAATCAACAAATACACAGTACACAAATACACATACTGCAGTCATCATAGCAGTTAAAGTCAGGATTGTCCTCACAACATGAGCCATGAAGAAGGTGATCCTCCTCTTGTTGACCTCTATTCCTTACTTATACAAAATGTAATGGGGTAGGAGTAAGAGTGATCATACAATGTGAAGTCGAGCTCAAAGCAGGGGATTTTGTCGGGAAGGTTTCGGAAGCGTAAATAAAAAGTGCCCAACCAACGCCGAGGACCGCTGTCCATTCACAACATTGTTGCCTGTAAACCATCAATTTTTCAAGCCCGTGCACGGGACAACAATGTGAGGCACCTCCACAAGTGACACTGACTCACACTGCTATCTGGTGTTCACGAGGTGTTTGTCGCACTGTTAACGGAGCGTCTCTTTACGGTTGTATCTCTGGTGATGTTTGTGCCTGGAGAGCACCATATATTTGGTGCTCTTCAGGCACAATCTTCCTCAGCCTACTCAAGCTCAACTGATGAGGGGTGGCATGAACACTGGAAATACATTACTTGAAAGCCGATCTGCCTAGAGGGCATGCACATTCAATCACAATGTTGAGATCTCAAGATTTATGGATGGCACTCACGGTTGTACAGGGTTCGTAAGTATGAGCAGAACCTCAGACATAGCTCCCTCATCTTCGGTTTCTGACGTGGGTCTAATAGGTCTTCGCCGCTGATCACAAAGGCCACAACCTGACAGCCGTCCAGTACAGTGTCGTAGTCGATGGGTTTCTGCTGAGGGACATGGCTTTTGTGCTCCTGCGAAACCTCTTCACCATCCTGAATGTGCCGATGGAACATGTTCAGGAGGACGTTGTTCGCTTCGTATGGATCCTGGAGTGCAACGGACGGCGTATCTATCACCTTCAGGTAGGGATTGATGCGATGATGGGTCACGTGACGAGTTGTACATCCAGCTAGTGTGCTGCGTGACATGAAGCGATGTGTAATGGCCTTCTCCATCAGCTCCACGAGTGCTGTTTTGCCTGACGAATCCAAGCCGAGAAGAAGTGCGTGCAGTGGCTCCATGCCGGGACCGAAGTAATCCAACACCTCTCGACACAGCTCCTGCTCCGCACCGACCGTTAGCCGTTTCCTCACAGCTGATATTTTGGCTTTCAAATCCGCCTTGGCAGCCACCCTTCGCCGATTTGGTCTTGTCAACTCGCTTTCTTTTTGATCGTCTGTTTTGTCCAGCGTCTCTGTCCGATGCTGTGATTCTTGGATAGGAACTTTCGTCGTTCCAGTTTCTACATGTGCTGGAGTGAAGAGCAGATAACAAAAACAAAAAAGACATCCTGCTAGTTTAGTCACCAACTTCTTCACAATGAGCAACACGTAGAAGGCAAAAAGGTATCCCAGTGCCCAATTTTCGTCGTGAATATTCCATTGAAGCAACGGAATGTTTCACTGCATGCAATAGCAGCTCTTTAATTTATTTGTTTAGCCAAGTATGAGCTGTTTTAATCATCTACTTCGGGCAGGGTATTATAGATACTTACGAGTCTGTCGTGCCTTCGCCCAGTTCAGGTCGGAATCTGGTTGAAACTCCCTGACTTGTATCGGCTGATCCTGGCCCAAGCCCTATAAGCAGGCACACCCAGAAGTAGAACGGGATACCAGTTAAAGAACAGCACAGATCATGTCTCTACGCTTTGAAAACATGCACTATTTACATGTATCTGTATGGTCCAGCAGTATAAATATTAATTTTGTCAGGCACTGCCACTGATAACAAGGAATGAAGCATGTGAATTTGACTGGTCAACAATCCCATGCAAACGCGTTGTGGCTGGTGCACGATGTAACCGACAATGGTAGGTTGCAAAACTGCACAATGGGAACAAGACTTGGCTAGGAAGGACACTGAAAAAGTTTTTAAATATTCCGACGATTGGATGTCTTCTTCAAAATGAGGATGGTTAATGAAGCAGCACTCTTTTATTGAATGGAATTTTATGCATAAAGCTGGTGTAGGACGTCTGAAGGAGAGCAGTAAGTCTATGAATTCACATATAGCCGAATTGTGAAACGCATTGGCGCCAATAGGTACTTGAATTGCACACTATATCACGAGAAGGGAGGATTTTCCCCTTTGACATTCCAACCTGGTGACTAGCATTGTTGCTAGAAATATCAGAGTACTCCGTTGTCGCCCTGGAAACGGAGCGTCTCTGTAGATTTGTATCCCTGGGGATGTTTGGGCCAGAAGAGCAGTATAAGTGGTGCTCCTAAAGCACAATCTTCCTCAACCTAATCAAATTCCCCGAAACACGGTTTAATGAGCAGGGAGTGGTGCTTTCTTGCAGATTTGGTGAGTGGACGGTTCGATGGACTTCTTCTGTGCCCTGGATGGCAGTTGTGAATTAAGTGTCAAATCAAGTCGACGGAATAGCATAAGCTTCAGTGTGGGGAGCAAACCATTTCCTAACAATCATCGCCAAAGTCGCCACCACTATTTCGTATTGTTCTGCCCAGCGTGGGCTTGCGACTAGCTAGTTTGGAGGTGACAGCATTGTCAATGATGGAGGGTCCTGGACGTCTGCTCCCATTGCTAACATTTTGCATACTTCGAAGTTGCTCGATAATGCAGCACAGATATATTCTACAAGCGTGTAGATACGTAAATGATCATGGAAAAGAAAAGAGTTTTGACCATATCTGAGCTGTATTATACTGATAGCCGTGAACTCTGGGGCAGAATATCAGAAATTCCGTGCAGAAGTCTGGGGCTGAAAACAGTAAATTCTGCGGAAATTGTGCAATCCGCGGAATCTCGGAATTCACGGGGGGACAGATTATAGAGCCATGTGAAATGGTACCATTTTTTGATTGGGCGAATACAGTTTATCACCTGGTGTTTTTCCAAGAACCCTGGGCACTGAATGCTGATTTGAGAATATTATTGTAACTTCTCAGTGTACACCTTGTAACTTCTCAGTGTACACCTTGCCTAGTTTCTTGCATCCATACTACTCCGTATAAACTACAATTGCCATAATTATCAATTACAATATCAGTATGACCTTCTCTGATGAGCCTTTGACAGGCGACGCAGCTGTCAGAAGGAAATATTATACCCATGACCCCTTTGTTGCTTGAAATTACTGGTGTGAGTAATGGCTACCGAGGGTAGCAATGGTCGGCTTTAGAGCGGAGGGAGGAGGATAGTTAGTTCGTTGTATTATTCAACAGCCCAATGGTACCGTTGACAGTTTTATAGATATTCAGACTGACTAATTGAAATATTCATCAGATTAGATAGAGAGGGAAGCAGCAGCTTTCGGCTGTGTACAGATCTTTCATTAGCGAGACGTATTTCCCTGATGAATGTCTCTAGAAACTTGTTAGTAAACTTTATTATCCATCTTTTATTTTTGTTCATTTCTACGTCCAATGTCCGCTTTGCTGATCGCCATAATAAAGATATTAATTTTCATCAATGACCACACCAAACCTTGCTTTGCCGGTGGTATGCTGCAGCAACGTCGTGTGCGGGCGGCTGGGGAGCACAGCTCTGGTGTGGTGGCTGATGAAATTCATTTAGTCATCAGATTCAACGTGATGATGCGGAGGTTGCGTGTTCCAACACGACGGGTTTCAGTAATTTACTTACCTGCCTAGGCGCAGCTCCTCTGTGACCCACTTGTCCTTGTCCTGCCCTGGGTCTCGAATGCTGTGGAAATCGACCATGTTGATTTCTGACCGACGCAGCACTTCCAGAAATACGCTCGCCTTGTTGATCGCCATCAGTTTTGCAATAAAAAGATCTTCATATACGAGCTAAACTACAAAGTGTCTGGAGTCTTTGCTGCAAATACCTCAAAAAGGGCAGAGCTTACCACACGGGGCAGAGTAACAGAGACCAAAAATCGTTCTCGAAACTCCGAGTTTCGTGTTTCAAAAAACACTCATCAGACGTAGGAGCTAAACTACGCAAATAGAGCTCCACAATCTTCCATGTGGAATAGAATAATCTTTCCCTATATCTTCTCACGGCACCAGGCTGTACGTTTTTGTACTATTAGCAAAGCCCAGGAAATAGAAACAAATGCCGACCAGGAAATTCTTTAAATAACCGACGAGGAGACAACAGTCGTAAAATAGCAATGAAAAATATCAATTGTGCACTCATAATCATGTATAAACAATTAAAATGAAACAATTCCAGAACGTTTTCGTGTGACCATCATCAGTGGAACATCGTCACATAGTAAGAATCACTAAAACAACCAGTTATATAGCTAGAGTAACATGAAAAGAAGCGTGAGAATGCAGCACAGCTAGCGGTTATGCATAACGCGTGTAGTGTGAACCTTTGCAGTGTATCTGAGAATGGTAGCAGTAGATGAATGTGGCAGCTGTGAGTGCATCACTCTCTTCGCTCTGTCTTTCTTAAGAACGGATATCCAGGATCACTATTAGCGAAACTACTCACGAACAATGCGCCCCGTAAGGAACTGACAATCGGCCCGGCTCCTTGTCGTGTCTTCCTGTGCCTGCCTTGGAAAGGCGCGGAGTCGACAAAGGTCAGTCGTATTGTCAAGTCTATTGTCCAGAAGACGTACTATGCAGTGAATGTAGTAACTGTCTTCACCACGATACGTTCGTTCACGGTGTTGAAGGACGTCCTGCCGACCCATCATTTGAGTCACCTCATTTATCATTTTGAATGCCGACAGTGCGGTAGTCGGTATGTTGGCAGGACGCTTCAACACTTGTCCGAACGTATCAAACAACACGTCCCATTGTCCTTGTTGTCAAAAGCGGCCAGGGCAGGCAGGCCAAAGCGTGGGAGGCCGAGAAAACACCCGTTGCCTACTACTACGCCTGTCAGTATTACAACACAACCAGAAACGGATACAACACCGGACTCAACAGTAGCGCAACACACGAATCTGGTGTCACTCTTGACGACAACAACACGGCATGGGAGACCACCGGACGACCGTTCATTAACAAACCCGATGGCGGTAACGGAAAGATCACCAGGAGAACGAAATGAAAATGGAGGAAAAACGAATCTGAGGAGAAGCCAGAGACTAGCGGAGACACGACTGAGAAAAATGGAGAAGGCGGAACCAGTAGTGGCA
Organism: Sycon ciliatum; assembly: GCF_964019385.1. Lineage (NCBI taxonomy): Eukaryota > Metazoa > Porifera > Calcarea > Leucosolenida > Sycettidae > Sycon > Sycon ciliatum. The sequence continues at coordinate 32,529,373 of NC_088645.1, forward strand.
GGTGAAAGTACGGGCGCAGCAGTGAACACGTCAAGGAGAAAGAAGCGATGGCATGAGGAGATGGAGATGGAGGATGATGATGGGGATGAACAGGATGGTCAGGAGGAAAGTAAGGGTGAGCAGGAACGGGAAGTGGAGGATGAGAGTGATACGGACGAGGAGGAGTTCGACATCGACAAGAGCAAGTCTGCCATCTACAAGCATTTGGTGTCCAGTCCGGATTGTCGTAAGTTGTTTGACGATTCCTGGTTTAGTGTTATTTGTCGCGCGCGTTTCTTTAAGCAGTTGCAGGTGTTGGAAGCTGTATATATTCGCACACGTGACCCTGTTCTATGCAAGCAAAAAGAAAATGTTGTAGCACTCACACTTTTTAAATAATACGCACTCACCAGTTTTTGTTCACACGCACTCACAGCTGCCACATTCATCTACTGCTACCATTCTCAGATACACTGCAAAGGTTCACACTACACGCGTTATGCATAACCGCTAGCTGTGCTGCATTCTCACGCTTCTTTTCATGTTACTCTAGCTATATAACTGGTTGTTTTAGTGATTCTTACTATGTGACGATGTTCCACTGATGATGGTCACACGAAAACGTTCTGGAATTGTTTCATTTTAATTGTTTATACATGATTATGAGTGCACAATTGATATTTTTCATTGCTATTTTAGGAAATTCTTTCCACAAGTTTCAGTGTCAGAAGCAAGCTGTTGAGCTCAGTCCACCCGCTTTGATGCTAAAGCTGATACGTTCACCGCTGCACATAAAACCACTTGCCACTCACGAACATGTTAGCGCTGCCAGCAGGCCGACACGAGCACCTCTGCTCAAACGTTAGGCGTACTGCGCATCACTCTCTTCAGCACGCACGTCCCCTAACCCTAGCAGTACATAGTGTGCCTGCAGCGATGTCCATACGTTCATTGTTTCCCGCTCCTCATGCGAAGTAAAGCTCCAGGATATCGAAACACGGAAAGCAACTCGGGAGAAAGCCAACTTTTCCGCTCAGTATTTTCATCATCTTCTGTTTCTTAGCAGTCGTCTCCTCTGAAGAGGGCTCTTCGATATGGGATTCGGACAATCGGTAAGCATGAAAAGGATGTTACGCTTGAGCCCACGCTGGAGAAATAATGCTTTATCAAAATTGCCATTGTCTCTCTGTACGCTGAACGTGTAGTATCTTACGAAAGAGGTAACGTTTGACGCCGCAAAGTTCAAACAAAGTCGAGATGAACTGGTACAAGGAAAAGAAAAAGAGCTGGTTGCTGAGATGGAAAAATGGGTAAGTTGAAAGTAATTAGTTGTTCTTCCACTAATGCAATGGTACAGTTCTAAACGGTCCACAACCTGACCGAGCATTGTGTTCATGGGAATTATCCGGCAGATTGTTTTGCTTGAACCCAAATGTGTTAGTGAGGTAGATTAGCCGGAATGCAATTTTCCTGCTCCAGGCAATTGGCCAGAGTGAAGGTGTTGCGTTTTACCATTTTCCTGTGGATATACATATATCAGACTTCTAAAGGGTGCTAAACCGCGTCAGTCTTTTGTTAGTCAGGTATCTGATCGTGAAAACGGAGTGAAATGTGTCTTGTTGAATATCATGATGTTCGATAGTCTACTTGCTGATCAATGTAGCAACCAGTGTGATAGTGCCTTTGCTACTTGCGTTATGCAGAGCTCACTGACGTCACTTGTCAGTTTGAGCATTCTGGCAAGTTACTAAGTACATTCGGGCCTGGTTTAAATCTCGCTTTGGAAATTATTTCATTGCTACTGTATCACGTTCAGGCTAATTTTCTCTGGGCTGGGTTGGCGAGTCCACAAAGAACGAAACAGGTCTGTCCGCAGCTTGAGTAGTGACGTTCTTAATGCAATGAATAAAGACGTTTTTCTTCTTTTCCTTTATCCAAACACCACTTTAAATGCCTAACATGAGATGCAGCAAGGGAAGCATGTACAATATGAATCAGTTATTGAGGTTGCATCACCTGACAGGGTTGGTCTACAGTAAAATGAAAATGTACGTTCCAGAACTGTGGTCCGCACAAGGTCTGGACATGTCCGGGAGGATGGGATTCGAATTTTCTGCAATAGTACGGAGGATTAGCAAGACGAAATTCGCGTTCGCGTTCGTAAACATTTTTCAGTTCGCGAACTGCATTGCGAACTTTCGCATTTTTCGTTCTGAAAAGTAGTCGGAACACGAATCGCGGATTCATGTCAGGGCAGTCATAAATTTACCACGCTGTACTGTCTGTAGACAATGTACGTCGTGTCAACGTCATGCACGTGCGAATTCTGTTTGCTAATCCTTCTCATAACGCGAATTCCGTCACTGAGTTCGACTTTCCTTGGAGAGCGAACGCGAACGCGAATTTCGTCTTGCTAATCCTCCGTAGTGAGAGGCGGTGCGTTCGCATCTATTCTCCAATGACGCATGCAGGTGCTACTATATATACTCTTCCAATTGGAGGGCTCCACAGAAGAAGAAGCGGACCGGGAGTCATGACTTTGTACATCTATCGTTATGCTGCTTCATTACGCGATTTGTTTTCTATTTTATTTCTTTATTGAGGGCTCAGCGTTCCTACATTTGGCCGTTTGGGTAACTCAATAATATTGTAACTCATTGCGTATATGTGTGTGTATCGGTTTGCAGTTCGATGAAACAATGAGGATGTACAAGCGGTACTGCCTACGATATAGGCCTAACCGCCAAACGCGTGAATTGTTTACAGGTCTCACGACCATGGTGGAGTTTGGCGAACTTCGAATCTTGTTGATTGGTCGCTCTGGTGTCGGGAAGAGTGCTACAGTCAACAGATTCCTGGAGATATTCAGACAGCCAGAGACGCAACAGGTAACCCGCCACATTCTATATTATTGCATTCACCAATTCTAGACATCCTGGCCGAGTGTTGTCCTGAAACAATGGAGATTTACGAGCAATACCACCTACGATATAGGCCTAATTACCAAATTCTGCGACAGAAGAGTTACACATCACAGAGTTTACACATGACATAACATTGTTCCAAAAGTAGAAAATGATGGCAAACAGTGCGAAGTAACTACAAGAGAGTTGAGCCCAACGCAGAATTATGTAGGACCCCGTAGCTGTCATGCACCGCCTCCAAATAGTGTGTCACGTGAGATTAAGCTTTGCACTCAAGGCAGCAGAACGTTACAGGGTAAAATTGCTTATAAATAATGCAATATGGAATTAACAAAATTACTTCGACGTAAATTTTAATCAGGCTTGCCGATAGGGAAGTAATGTACGCAGTTTGTAGGCCCCTCTTGTTGCATGCAAGTGTGAAATGTTCTGTACTCGCACCCAGAGCAGCAAGGAGTCTACAGGCCAGTTACTTACCACAGGCGGATGTGTGACCCTGCTGTGAAGGAAACCACCCACAATTCATAAATTTCATCAGTGTGGATCTAATCGCCTAGCTTGTAAATGACTCCGAACTGGCTATGATAATAGTATGTTGAAAACCGATAAAAGCTTTATTGTACTGCAGATCTTCATCTACGACTTCAATGCCGGTGAGGAATGCCAATCTAAAATTAACAGTTTGGTTATAAGACCAAACAAAACCTCGTTATATAGAGTGTCAAACATTTGATCGACCCCAACCGGTAGATTTTGACTGGCGGATGGTTTTTGTTAAATGTCTTGCAGGAATATTGTTGTGGAGAAGGTGACAAGCGTGTCACGGATGCGCTGCTGGAAGCGGCCGACATTGCCGAAGAAGGAGGATTTTTGTTGAGATCCCCCCAGGGCCAGGGTGATGACTACCGTATGAATGCTACGAAGGTTCGCGCTCTCTTCACCAATCAGCTGCGCCACGGTGATATATATGCACGAGAAATCAGGCCAACTGCTGATAACTACACGCCTGGTGAATGCCATGCTGTCCTGCACATCATCCGGGCCTACGAAGTAAATATCAAGGATATGCTAGTCGAGGAACTGGAGGAATTAAGGTGTACCCGAGATGCCCTGCGTGAGCTTGGTACGTGCGGTCGTGCTTTTGAAACCCACCTTCTGTCCTTGCATGTACACGTATGTGTGTGTTACCCGCGTTGGGATTCACTTGGTCCGTTCTCTCATAGGTTATTCTCCTTTGTTGTATGAATATGACCCATGCACGAAGGCACACAATGAAAACCTTGGCAAATTCCGTTGTGACTCTTAGTTTCATGGCTGAACAAATCATCGGACAACGACAACGTTTTCTGATGATTGGAGACAACGATAACGTTCTCTGGTGATTGTTTCCATCATGAAACTCTGACCAGCAGAGTCCTTTTCTTGAGTGGTTGTGGATTCGAATCATACAATCCGTTTGTAATGAGCCTGAAGTGTGTCCTTTTTATGAGTACAATCCGTTTGCTTCGTCATAATGGTTTTTTATTTACATCGAATTTAATATGCTTTGTTGTCCCTTATCAATCGCAGATGTTGTTCCTGTGACAATAATCACGGGCTCTAGATGGGAAAACTACACAGACAGTGACATGGAGCTCAAGCGGCAGGCAGCAGCACGCCGGACAGGCTCACCACTGCAGTACACGTTCACCATTGACAACAAGACTCCTGCAGATGATCCGATTCGCCTGAAGAGGTTGCGCCTGACGCTGCTGCTAGCATTACGGGCCTCTGCGATCCTAGCTGAACAGAGACTCCACCGCAAGGAGCTGCAGAGACGCCGAATTGCCCGACCACAGCAATCTGAGGACGGTATGTAAAATTATTCACAAGTTCGTTAGATGTATGCCCTCGCTCATGGACATTTCCTGAGACCTGCACCCGTACGTTTTAAATATCTTTCTACATACACAAAAAAATCTCCAGTCAGTGCCACATGCCGGCAACGCAGGCTGCTTTGGTTTGGCCATGTGGTGCGAGAGGGTCCAGAATCCGCCTCGTTCCAAGCACTTGAGCTATCCATCAACACACACGACATAAAGAAAAACCCGTGGCCGTCCACCATTGCGGTGGATAGATACGATTCGGCACGACCTTAAGGCAGCGGATCTCTCCGTGGAGATCGCTCTCCAAGCTGATGGAGATAGACTAACTTGGCTTGACACTGTTGACAGATGCATCGGCTCTGCTCCTGTTTAACAGGTTCAAGGAGGATGCGAGCTGTGTGTATTATTATAATGATTATTATTATTATTATCAGTGGGAAAAATACGGAATTAAGGATACAACCAAAGAAACTGAAGTTAAGTACCGTAAATAGAAAGGTGTTAGAAATAACAACAAAATACAAGTGCAATAAAACCATTAGTTCCGTATTTTTCCCACTGATGATAGGAACAAGAAAATCGATTATGGGTTTTCAATAATATTTTTTTATTATTATTATTCTACATGTAACTCGGATGTTGAGCCATAAATAATGTAGAAAGGAAAAGGACATAATACGAGTTTCTGACTGCATATAGTATCCAGTTACAGTGATGGAGAGTTACTCTTAACTCGTATCCATATGTCTTTTTTCTCTTCCACATGTTTCTACATGTACTTGAAAACTACTTCAAAGTGCTTAGCTTCTCACATTGCTATGGATGTCTGTGAGACAAACGTGCATGGGTCATCGAGCGGAATGACTGCACTGTCCCTTGTGTAACATCATTTTTTTCTTAACAAAACCACTTAGTATTTCTCTGATGCTACGATAAAGAAAATTTAGTTCTAAATTGATTCAGGCTTGTTCACCTTTTCTGCATTCAGGAAAGTACGTTGTGGCAGCATTTCTCAAATCCATCGCCTCACAATTTGGGTGGCCGTCCACGTTACTGGAAGATGTAGAGCAGCGCTTGGCTGCAGTATGGCTTAATAGAAAAAAGAAGAACTTGGTGGACGGCAATTTCATCACCCCGGCTGAGTTTGTCTCAATACTGGCCTCCCGGAACAAAGAAGTATGGGACAGAATCTTCCCGCCTCTGGCTGCTGATGCATTGGAAGCACAGGTGAAGTCACAACTGCACGGCTTTGCTGAGGACTGTGGGCTAACGAACTACTCTGACCTCGACCTACCGACTGTTGCTGATCGTGAGTTGGTCACCGCATACCTAGAAACCTGCCCAGCGCGAGGGCAATAGACTGAACCTGAATAGGAGCAATAATAAAATTCACTTTTGTGGTGGTCACATACGTACGACCCACGCTGTTGGCTTGGCGAAGAGTGGTCCCAAAAAATCAAAATTGAACGATTCCCCTGATACACTGCCAGTTGGCGTAGTGGAATATCAGCATTAAATTTGTTTTCAAATCTCGATTTCTCAATGTAAAATGAATAAAAATTTATATCCTACTTTCTGTACCTATAGAAATACATTGCCACTCACTTGCACATCATCTCATTTTAAATTTAGCAATTTCTTCAACTTTTTCTAGTACTCGCTCTCATGGTGTCATTATCACGCACAGCCATTCTAGTACAAAATCGATTCAGGTGGAAACTTTCTTTCGATACTACCCTACTAATCTTTATTTTGAATTTCACAATTTCCTTCCCTACAACAGTTTTTTTCAATATGAATGAACATGGATCTTCATAGATTTAAATTGTGTGAATGGTATGCGAGCCAACATCAGCTGCACTTCACGTAAAGAGTTCTCAATGGAGTGATTTTTGTGACTTTTGCATCATATTTGAAGAAGGGCTGAGGCTTCCTGCAGCTTCATCTGTGAAAAGAATTCGGGTGGACACACCCATTCCCATAGCGCTGCACATCACATCCGAACCAGTTCCGTTATTTTTACAACGTTTCGGCACTTGGCCATCGTCAGGTATACACTACGCGTGTATAGTAGTTATACACTACGCGTTAACGGCTATTATGTTATTGTTGGTGTAAGCTGTAGGGGCTTTGTTACGGGCCTTTTCCTTCTCGAGACATGTAAAGCAATGATAATATTTGGCGCCTTTTTCGGCGCTATGTCTCTCCCCATTTCGTCAGGCCAGAATATGCTCATTTCAGGACGGGGTTATCATCGGTTATCCCTTCCATCCTGTTACTTATAGCGTTTTTAGGTCTTTACCAGTGGGCGCGAGCTCCAATGTGGGTAGAATTGAGGAGGAAAGGGTGGTTAGACCGAGTGCACTCGGCCAACGTGAGGTCTCGGATTCATAGTAAACTTGAGGTACAAATATCATGAGAGAAAAAGAGGAGAGAGAGGAGGGGGGGGGGGGGGTAGTTTGAATGCTAGGGGGCACGTATGAATGAAAAGCGAATCACAATTACTATTATTATTCTTCACACATATCCGCCGGATGAGTACGCGTGGCCCATGCACCACGAATACAAACCAGCATATGTTCCCTCGGCAATACAAGCAAGCAAGCACGCAAAGATAAATGAGAGCCCAGGCAGCGAAAACAAAACGAAGAGACATGAGGACATAGGCAACGAAAACAATTCCAAAGCGTAGCCTGGGATTGAATGTGTGCATCTGGGTACGACAGTTAATACGGCTAGCGCACAATGGCTTTCGTGAAAACAAGCACAGAGCCTAATTAACCATAATAAAAAAGTAGTAATGATTTTAAACAAAATGTTTCAGGAATGGAAATGTGCTATTAACGCCTGATAGGGGCTGGACATTGACAGAGAATAAGCTGCGAAATATGAGAGTGAATGTATATCAGGCACACGCTGTTAAAAACCAAGCAACATTAGACTGTGATCTACGCATTTTGAATGTCTCATTAGTATTGACAGAAATCATAGGTACGTGGAGCGTAATATTGGAAAAATCGGCTTTCTTCCTGTCTGCTGAATAGTTTATGAGGCCGATGTGCACCGACATGCTTCCTAGTTTTCGTGTGTAAACACCCATATGAGATTGTACATGAAAAAAACCAGGCCAAAAGCACCAACAATGATGCCCAAGACAACGAGGCCAGCAAATCTAGCACCCTGGAAAGGTGTTTCTGTTCGTGCCTAGAAACATGAAAACGAAAAGGCAGAGAAATAGAAATTGGACTAGTAAAGCACATTCGAACGTTATAACTGTCAAGTACCAGTTTGATAACGTGGGTGTGGCATACCCACCTCCCATTAGGCACCGGCGGATTATGCTGGCATAATTATTGGCATATTTTTTGGTAAAGAACTCTTCCTCTCCTCTCCTCCATGCGCTCTCACAGCCGACTCACTGCTACTCTCAGTAGCCATTACACACACCAACCAAGAAAGGGTTGCTGGTAGGTACTGAAATTCCTCCTGACAGCTGTTTCGCCTTCATAAGGCTCATCAGAGAAGGTGATATTGAGTAGGATGATATCAGGTGGAGATGGTCAAATTTATACTACAAAACATGGGCGCAAGATTACGGGCAAAGTGTGAGAATGAGAAGTTACAATTCTCCAGCAACACAGTGCCAGGGATTCCAAGAAAATGGCAGGTGAGTAATCCAATCACAAGCTGCTAACCTCTCTAGCAACACAGTGCCAGGGGTTCCAAGAAAATTGCAGGTGAGAAATCCAATCACAAGCTGCTAACATTGATTTTCTAACGGCTAGGTGATAGTTTAAGAATTGCCAGCCCGTTATATAAAATTTATATAACCAGTGGTATTTAATACCACTGGCCATGCCTTGATCAGGGATCATGCGTGAACTGATGGTGGCGGTGTTGCGAAGGGGAGATATGTTCCGGAGGATGACTTTCCAGCTTGGAAAGCCCGCACGGCCAGGGGTATATTAAATTTTACCAATATTTTAAACGTCAACGGAATGAGTCAAAATGACTATACAGCTGCAATTATGTCATAAATTAATATCACCCGCATGACATGGATAGAGTAGCCGACTGGTGGTTCCGCACCATTTGGCCTGTAGAATTGTGCAGGGTATGTAGAGAAACCAGCGAAATTCCGTACGAATATCATTAATTTTGATATGATGAGTTTTCAAATGCATAAGAAAAGGGGGGGGGGAAAGTTGACGGATTTGACTCGACTTTGCTTGTACGCCGAGAAGCCGGAAAGGGTGAAAAGGGTGGAAGAAGAAGGAATAATTATACCAACACGTTACTTAAATGATAGTGAGTAGTTAAAAAGGAAGAATATTTACTTCAATAATTATGACTGTAAACAGTATGGTTCAAGCCTTCCATGGTCACTGTTGGAGAAATACTTGCATTGAATAATAGTCCATTGCATGTTTCAGATACTTCTCAAGACGAACATTATCGTGGTGTTGTCTCATCAGGCAGCACTTTCAAGGAATAAAAACAACCACGTCGGAGAAGTTTGATCTCGACTCTAAGTGTACAAGATCAAGTGCACCAGGACGAGTTGTGCACAGCCACCATTCCTATGCATTCCATTCTATCAAGATCGCTAAGCGTGCAGTAGTACCTTTTTTCTTTCTTTTTCACCATGTTCACAAACCCAGCTCATGATTATGGCGGTAAAAACACGCCTGCCCACACACGCTCTATGGGTTTCAAAGTTCGGGAACGGAGCTCTCCTTCTCGCCACCATCACCATCAGCTCGCGCCTGGCGCCTAGTAGATTCATGTTTAGCGGTATCCGACATAGCAAGCTGGTACATCAGGTAGCGCATGGCACATAACAGTTAGAGATGACACAGCAACGACATAGCTCGATTGCGACTGTACGTTTCTTCCCCGCTGGATTCATCAGGCAATATTCTTCTTGGATGTCTTCATACCGAAGACATCCAAGAAGAAGATTGCCATGTGTGTCTTTACCACCATCTAATTCAACCGTAAGTACAGCTGCAGTGGTTTCTTCAACTACATATCCAGCTCGAAAAGAAAATGAACGACCATCGTACGGAGACTAGGACCAACCGTGCAAATAGTGAGCAGGAGGAGCACCGAGACGCAGCAGTGATGGTGGGGCATTGATGGCTCTGCTGACCTTAGGTCTCGGCATCACGGCCATTAGGTCTCGGCATCACGGCCAAGAACACGCACCAGACAAAAACAAAAGATAGACCTGTACGGGTCAGGATACCGCACCTTGGAGCTAAAGACACATACAAACAATGCGATGGAGCGCAAAGAATGTAAAGTAGCTTCAATACTATCCGACGGTTAGCACTGGCAAGTGGCAACACTAGACACTCATCGCCAAAATATTCAGAACAGAGACGGTAACTACTAAATAGTTAATAGCTGATAGGCTTAGCATAACGTCCGCACTACTCTTTGTAGGGGAAAGATATATGCTAGAAACAGGTGTGTGGGTCGTGGCCGGCCCTGATGAAGTGATGTACTCTGTGGCATTGCTAGTGACCTTAGTTCCTGAAGTTATCATGCTAGTGGGTTCTGCATGTGCAATATATGTCAATTGGGAACTGAACGCACACAGGCTGGTTGTGAATTGCATGCTCACACTAACAGCTGTCTCAGTCAGGGTGGTCAGGTTGCCAAGAGAGAATGCCTCCCAGTACGGACCATACACCCAGAATCCTTGGTACGAGAACTCCCAGTCATCGTTGAGGGATAAAACTGGGAATGCGCGGAGAAAACGATGTAATGGAGCGGCTAGGTTTGTGAGCTCCGTCGTCGACCTTACTGCGAATTTCACTTCCACCAGTGCCCCTCCTGCTGCAGTGCAGTTCATCAGAGGGATTACATCGTGGGGATGGCTAAACGTCGTGCATACGTCCTCAGTGGTTTCGTCCAATTGCATAGCAAGCGGTTTCTCGAGCGAACAACATGAGCACAGCTTGCTGAAGATATTAGTTAGACGTTGATGCCAAAGTCGAGAGAATTCAGTCTGAGCCGGGCAAACCCGCAAAGAACAGACAATAAGGAAACCTGTTAAATTCTTGGATTAATTAAATGAGTGTGGAGGTACAGTGATTGTAAGGTCATGCGCAAGGTGAGTTTCAGAATGTAGCACCATGAATTATTCTGCTTCTGATGTAATCCCAACAGGCTAATGGTGGGTAAAATGGCACCAAATAGATTGAATTCGGAATCGATTATATGCCAGGAAGCACGAGATGTGAACAAGTGGGCAATGTGGGGTTGGTAAGCAGTACGAGGTCTTACTTACCACCGACAAGGTGTTGGTGGCAGAACTGGAATTGCTGTTACACCCATTCTCGTTGGCCTTCATCAACAGGAGGAATGTGTGAAGATGCGTTTTCGCCAGACCTAAACGGACACAGTACAGTCATGCAGTATAACACAAGTCAGCGTACCTGAATATGGGCCGCCATTATCAAGAAACAGACAGTATAGAGATCACATGCTGACGTCCAAGAAAGCGGAACTAGTGCACGGCACTTTTACATTATCTGAACGATATTTCAAGCTAAGCTTTGTACCACAATACATGGAACGGGGGAGCAAATTTGATGCCTGAAGTGCATTTTTGCGAGAACAATCCGACAAAGGAGCATATTTGGCGTGCTCAATATGCAATGTACATGTGTACGCCATTGCCAATTGTTCCAGTGATGCTGCACGTTCCAGTACAGTAGAAAGAAACCCAGTGATGTAATCCGAATTGGTTAAGGGCGTCAACTTTGCGCTTTTGCTGGATTTCACTCAGGGCAACTACACAGCAACAGGTAACTGGCTTTTGCAGAGTGCAAATCGTGAGATGCAATCGCTGGCACGTTCTCACGAAGGAGACACACCGTTGTGTACAAAATAGATCTATTGATTGAACCCTACTAAAAGATGCAATGAAAAAATTAATGACAAATTTCCAACGACAAATCTACGTACTTGGGTGGTAGTTCCAGTTTTCTGGCTCGCTTTTACTGCTTCGTATGCCATCACGCGTGATATACTGCAACTCAATAGCCAGACTGACGGTAGAGTCTTGGGACGCCATGAAGCAGGCTTCTGATGGAGTCAATTCTTGTTTTGGGTCGGCTTTGCTCTCGAACCTCTCGACCAGGTGGCTCATCGCCATGCTCATGCGACCTTGACGGAACGTGCTGATTACGATTAGTTTCGTTGTCGGCTCGTGGTCTTGCTGGATGGCCACGATTTTGTTCCCTGGCCGCGCGTGAGGCTTCCTTGGTGCATCCGGAGGAACCACTGGAGAGAAAGAAAGAAAATGAGATATAGGTGGCCTAAATGAAGAAAAACTCGATGCTTTGTTACCAAGTTACGAAGAAATAGGTAAACGTTCCTCGTGCCAACAAGCACGGAACCAAACTCGCTTTTACCGAATAACAGCAAAACAAGTGCCATGTACATGCACATACGGCGGTGGACTTCCGCAACATTTTGAAGATCATGCAGTAATCTCGATAGGCCAGTTATCAAACAAATCTGTCGATATAATATACATTGCTTCCTAGCTTTCGGCCATTTCACTATATCCTACATCCGTCACCACCATGCGCTCTTAGCGGAACCAATGCACGAAGCATAAGCACACCAGCGCAGCAAGTACACTTTCGTCAACACGGCTTACTTATAATATTGAAGAGCGCCTCGACGTTGGTCTCGGACATTCTGCATGAGATTGTTGTTCTCCGGGCGAAATCCAGGAGTCGTAAATCTACGATGATCACGCTGGTCCGCGCAAAGAATACTCCGATTGTGCTGGAGTTTAGCGGCGTTCCGTCCTGATACCACTGGACAGATTGATTCAGCGCCCAAGGCATTGTGGCGTAGGGACACGTCAGCCTCCTCGTCACGAGCGATGTCTCGTTTATGACTTTGTTGATGTTTCTCTTTCGGGTGTCTGTACCAAAACAGTTTGGAAAGTAAAATATTACACACACAAAACAGCAGTAATGAACAGGGAATAAAAGCAATTTTTCAGGCAAGTCACAGCCTTTTCGTGGGCAATGCTAAAGGTGTAAATGTTACTAGGCAGGCTCACATTCTCTGATGCAACTTGAATCAAATTTATCATCCCCACCATGAAGTATGCTTGGACCAAAATATGATAATTATATATTTAAAGGTCAGTATCGCGTGCGAACAGAGTCTGCCACGGTCGAACTTCACAAGCCATTGGCTGAACACATGAAACACCTTTTCACTTTCTAGCCTTATACATATACATATACATATACATAATATACATGTACATCTCCAAGAGACCAGGCACACCGCATCTTTGTGTACGCGGCATTTACGGACATCAGGCGCATGTCACGCCATTGCCATACCTTGCTGTATTGTGACGAAGTAATCTACTCTGTCATAGTAGTCTCGTCTATGCTTCTCCAGCAGCTCACAGGTGTACTGGCCGGCCATGCTTCTTGTCACGTTCCGCAGGACGTAGGTGGGGCTCCACTGGCTAGCGCTGGAGATAGGTGAGCTGTTGAAGAGCCATCGACGTAAGTGAGTAGCCCCGCCTGTCAGAGCAGGAGGAATATGATGCAGTCAAGAAACAAGGAATACACTCGCATGGAGAGCCACGGATGAAAGTATTTCAAAGAAAAGGACCACGGAACTACAAGTTCCGCTATAATGTCCAATTTAACCACCAGTTATATGAAAATCAGCTCTACAAACATTGCACGACACTGACCGACAGTGCTAATGTTCCACAGCAAACTGCCAATCAGCTCTAGTACGTCTTGGAAACGCACTCCAACAGCGTTCCACAACTAAGGTTCTAAGAAAAGGACCGAGGAACTACAAGTTACGCTATAAAGTCCACTATCACCACCAGTTACTTGACAATCAGCTCATGCAATCATGTCTTGGTTGCACGCACCTTTCCCTCCTATGGTATTCCTAGGAATACCATAGGAGGGAAAGGTGCGTGCAACCAAGACAAGCCCAAGCTGAAAGTCTTGTCTGTGTTGAAGGACTTTGGCGGATGTACATGCATGTCGATGACGATACTTGCAAGACCATTGGACAATACGGTCCAACGACGATTCAAGGACGCAAAGCAACGAACAATCCAAGCTGTAAGGCTGTCGGAGTGCGCATCCATGGCGTGCTAGAGCTGGTTGGCAGATAGTTGTAGAACGTGCCGTGAAATGTGATCGTATGAGCTGATTGTCAAGTAACTGGTGGTGATGTTCCTCGGTCCTTTTCTTTTCTGAAAATATATAGACTAGTAAAATACTTCACAGGTTCAGGCAATCTTGGAGTTGCCAATCCATGCAGCAACACAAAGGGCAATACTGTTGAAGTACAAATGAACTGTACACAATGTATGAGACAGACCAGAGGGGATGAGACGGAACTACGCTGAAACTATACCTGTAGAAAAGCAATCCAACACTAGGCTGGGTTGACCTTCAAAACCTCTCACGTTGCGAGGCCCCGGTGGAGAGATCTTTGGACGTATCGCCTGCAGACACTGTTGCTGTTCCTGCGGTTGAATGAATTTGTGCAACAATAATGTCATCAAAAGCGTGAGGTAATTCAGTCTAATGTCGCAGAAGTGAACATGCATATACATGTACATGGACATTCACAGTAAGTGATTTATTCGTGTATCATGCACTCTCTTGCTGTATCCACTCGATGTTCCAGTACAGACAACAACTCGTAACCAAAATACACAACCACTGCCGTCCTAAGGTTTACTGTGGTACATTGAAATTCAATAATTTATCTCCAAATAGCTCTTTGCAGTGTCCAGAAATTCATTCCCTTGCCTGTTTGTCAAGCTTCTCGGACTTAGGGGCTTCCAGGCAATAAAGAAACTACTAAACGAAAGGAACGTCCTAGTCCGCGCTTTGCTGAACGAGGTGTGATGGAAATTAAATTCTGCCAGCCGCTAAAAAATATACTCTCCAGAAAACGTCACGCGAGAAAGCCATCACACAATGGACAGACTCACCTGCTGACTCGATGTGACCACTAGACACTCGCATCTTGTCCATAACAGTGTTCGCAGTTCATTCACTCCACGACAGCGATATTCGCCACTGTGAGCACTGGCTTGCAGGTTCAGAACCTCCAATCTGAAAACGTACACGAGTTGAACCAAGGCGTGACATGCAAATTGTGTGCGGTCAGATCCATAGCCTACCCAATGCGATTAGCCTATAACTCTCCAGCGAACCTTTCATCGAGGCCACGCTTTGCAGAAACTGAACAGCAAATTTCTCGATTGGAAATGTGTATCATTGAATTAGTAAAATTTGAACTCGGATACTGAGCCAGTAATAAATTGTAAAAAAGAGAAGAACACACATTTGAACGAGTTACAGCACAGCTCGTTCTCATGTGATTTCTTCTCGGTCTTTTTTTACATTAAATTAGTAATTGCCATTTTTCTAAGAACACCTTAGGCATGAAAATTGATTGCACTTGTTAACATAACCAGAATAGCCAATCGTTTGGTTGTCCATCAATTTTTCAGAACACATAATGTACAGTATGCGGCATTGTTCGGCAAGCGTCCTTGTTCCAATGGTAATCCATGACCAGGAGGAAAACACTCTCATGAAAAAGCACTTACACCTGCAAGTCACCGTCGTGCCGGACCTTTCTCCTGATTGTCATGCTGGATGCTGTTAGTGCTGAGGTGTTGGTAATGGACTGGCCGTCCTTGGAGAAGGTAGCAACTGTAGACCAGCCGCACTTCATGTGCCATGATGTGCCGGACGCTTTACAAGTCTTGGCACATTGGTTGTCGCATCGTGGCAAAATAACTGCAATCATAGGGTAGAGCAGCAAGGAAACCCAACGTACATCAACATTTTCGGCCCAAAAGTGCAATGGCATTGGAGAAAGGAGCAAACTTCAGATTTCCCAAAATCAAAATTTCTAACTATTATCAATCCAAATTTGCTGGCATTTCATCAAGAGCCTAGATAGAATACACCACAAAGAAGCAGAAAAGGCAAAATACATGTTATAGATGTAGTGTGGACGTGAAATGTGATGACAATATCTCAACTAATAGTAGCCAGAAACAACAGGGCAGAATGCGTACCGCAAGAACACATAAGCAATGACGAAAAGGGCTGAGCGTGAATAAACCAGACAAGAATTATGGTTCGACTTGTGTGACCTGTGGGGACAAATACTTCACCGTTTGATTTCTGGCCACTCTTCTTTGCGCTGGTTATACCTGGCAAAATCTCTGTTGCAAGAAACCATGTATTTGTTCTTGTCACTTACACCAACTCCACACGATGCTCTGGGTGTTACCGGTGACCTGATAGGCCTTTCTGGGTACACTCGTTTTGTGAGGAGTCATTCGAAGAACCAGTAACTCTCTTCCGTTTGCTCTCTTTTGCTCTTTCTCCGCCCCTGCCACATTTCGAGTCTTTCTCTCATCCGCATTCCCACTCTTCTTCTTTCCATGCCACTCTTCTGTCTCTCTGCCTCTCTCTCTCTTTCTTTATCCGTATGTCTGTCTGTCTGTCTGTCTGTCTGTCTCTCTCCTCTCTCTCTCTCTCTCTCTCTCTCTCTCTCTCTCTCTCTCTCTCTCTCTCTCTCTCTCTCTCTCACTCTCTCTCTCTCTCTCTCTCTCTCTCTCTCTCTTTCTATCTCTTTCTCTCTCTGAGTGTCTCTCTCTCTCTCTCTCTCTGCGTCTCTCTCTGTCTCTGTGTGTGTTTGTCTCTCTCTCTCTCTCTCTTTCTCTTTCTACCCTCATCCGGTCAACCAATTTCAGCTCATAAAGGCTATCTGCTCGCAGGCTGATCGAACGCATACATCCACTCTCGCTTGTCTAAGGAACTTACATGTGCCGGCACTTGCTTGAACTGCGAACAGTGCGTTCATTTCGAGCAAGGCGATACAGATCAGTATTGGGTGTCTACCTGTATCAATCATGATAGGTGATAGTATTGAGTTGCCAATCAGTCGCACTGGTCGCCTTGCGCCATTCCAATGGGAGCGTTGGACACCAGTCTATCCCTAACTTCTAACATTGACAGGGACCAAGCTATTAGGCTTGCAAGACCATTGAATACCGACCGACTAGACGCGAAATATTATGAAACCAGCAGGGCTAACTTCATAGCCTCGCAGCGGGTAAAGAGATGTTTATCTACAACCTTGATCTAATCTCTTATGGTTGCACTGCGATGTGATTACCACCTACTCACTAGGTGCTGCAGCCATCCGGGCGAGTGACTGGTGCAGCAGCAATGGGAATGGTGGCGATGAAGCCGGTCGCGTCGAGAGCAGAGCCACACACCGTTCTATAGAACACCCCATACTACTGTATGGCATGCAACCTACATTTTGCTCGCCATCCAAATGGCGAACGCGCCAGAATCTCCCCAAGAAGGACTCTAAATAAAGTTGTCCCTACTGATTGGGCAGTGTTGGTGGTCCCACAGCTTGTCGGCATATTCCTTGAACTCCTGAGAAGATAAATGGCACGTTTACGAATCGTGGAGACCAACAAGACTAAACAGGAGTAATCAGATGCCTTGTCATGTGTCAAGCCTCTTGTCGTCTTCCTTGACAATCTACTGACAGCCACCCCAGCAAACCTCACACGCACAACCCGTCACGAGATAGGAAAAAGACAGTTTGATAAAATCATTTTCAGGAAATCAGACTGATCATCAACTGATAAGTCAATAAGTCAACGTGATCTTCATGCAGCTTGACCTGCAAGATAGATCTTACCCAGCTTAGAAGGCAAGTTGTGTGTTGCTTCCTACGTGGGAGCTTGCACTACTCCTGCCGACTAGAATTCGCACTTAGCTGACTCGAGGCTGCCAGCCAGAGCACACGAGAAGTCCATCGAACCTGCTACCACTCAGCAAAAACTGCAAGTAAGCACCACTCCCTGCTCAATGAACCTTTTTTCGGGGAATTCACCCCTCATCAGTTGAGCTTGAGTAGTCTGAGGAGGATTGTGCCTAAACAGCACCACTTATACAATGTCATGTACATGTAGTGCTGTCCAGACCCAAACATCACCAGGGATACTAACTTACTGGGACGCCCCGTTTCCACCGCGATAAACACCTCGTGAACACCAGATAGCAGCGTTAGTCAGTGTCGATCATGGAGGTGCTGAACAAACGCTGAGGACCGTTGGCCATTGACAACGTTATTGCTTCCAAACCGTCTAATTCTCAAGCTCGCGCCGGGGACATCCATGTGAAGAAGAGGTTGGTGCGACTTCGGCGATCATTGGGGAATTGTGTGTTGTGCCCTAATTGGGAGCTTGCGCTAGCCCTATTGTGCGATATAAGTATCTTCCTCAGTCAGCTGAAGCTCAACTGATGAGGGGTTAATTCCTCGAAACACGTTGTATTGAGCAGGGAGTGGTGCTTTCTTGCAGGTTTGCCGAGTGGAAGGTTCAATGGACTTCTCGTGTGCTCTGGATGGCAGTCGTGAGTCAGTCAAATGAGTATTCAAGTCGGCAGGAACAGCGCAAGCTTCCACGTAGGGAGCAACACACAATTCCCCAATTATCGCGAAGTTGCACCGCCCTGTTCTTCACATTAAAAGGCAAAAATGTTAAAAACAAATACGATAGCACCTACATGTACCTGTATGCACACGTGCGATGGAGTTTAAAACGTAAAATTCTGCACACACAATTGACTTCTACCGCCAGAAATGGAACCAACGACCCACCCTTAGGCAACTGGTGCTCTTTTAATAAATAATAATAATAATAATAATAAAACAGGTCGCGTAATGAAGCAGCATAACGATAGATGTGCAAAGTCATGATGCCTGGTCCGCTTCTGTCCTGGGTTCACTACCCCGTGCGTTGCAGCCGCGAGCAAAACCAGCTCAGGCTGAGAGTTCCCTCCATGATTGCTTGTCCAAAGCGCGCATTCTGAGCCCACTCAGATCAGTCATGGTCTTCAGTGGCATGTCTCTGGCAGCTGTGCTTGCCTTGACTGCCGTGGCCAGGTTCGATTTCGGGCGTCCACGCACACCGGTGACATCTCGACGGAAGTAGTTGTCCATTGCCTGCTGTGGCGGGGCATCTGAGGGCTCTTTTACTAATGTGTAAATCATAAGTATGTGATCCCTATTCCTCCTGCCTTGTGCTTGATATAACCAGGGAGTTTTGTACGGATAATATCACACTATATGCCTAGCTCGGATACTGAGCCAGTAATAAGTGTAAAAAAGAGAAGAAACACATGAGAACGAGTTATGCAGCAACTATCCACGACTGTAAAAAGATAATAAACGGGTCGCTGAATGTCTCAGTAGCCTGTCAGCTTTGTGCCCTATTATGGCACTTACTGACCGTTTATCATCTTGTTACAGCCGTGGTTAGTTGCTTTATAACTCGTTCTCATGTGTTTTTTCTATTTTTACATATATGCCTATCAGTGATCAATAAATGATATTTTAACACAACACTTCCCATGATGCCGTTGCTGCTAATCCACTGGTCACATACTAGCCGGAGAGGATGCTCTAACTTTGCGAGCTTGTGTGGATATGCCGGAGCCAATAACGAGTATACTGGCGCACAGTACGTACAGTTGGGTAGTCATTTTGCGTGCTGTTTGAAAAAACGGGAGGGCACTGCATGAAAATTAGATCGACGTGTGTCTCATGCTTGAAAATTTCATTTAGCACAATTTCCGGGTCATGATGAGAGCTTTGTATTGTTCATTGGACGGTGTTGGCCAAAGGGATTTTCACAGTTCTCCATCAGCACTTGGCATTAGCCGTTTCTCCCTCGGTGGGTTTCGGCATCTTCAGAAGTCCATTTCCAGAGGAGCAAGATAGAGAAGTAGCACGTTGGTTTTGCAACTCACGATCATTCGTCCATCAAGCTCAGTTCTTATCAAACAGGACTCTGAAGATGGAGATATGAAATTTGTGACCAATAACTGGAAAAACGCACCAGGAAAAGCTTGAAGATAGGTATGCTCAATTTGGGTGCTAACACTATGTGTGCGGACGGGCGTTGAAGAGTAACTAGGTGCTCTGCATTGCAATGACAACAGCAAGATATTGGACAAGACGAGAAGTGATGGCGCCGGACAGCACCAGCATTAGGGAGGATGAATTTAATACGCTAAATCTGTACCTGTAGCTCAGAGTCTTGCCTCTAAAGTCACTGACTGGCAATTTAAGTCAGATAATTACTTTGTTGGTTAAGGATGCCCATTTTTCTCCCGACCTCACATGGGTATGTAGACATACAGATACAAAATCACTTACTGGAGGAACTAGATTGCAAAATTACTTACTGGAGAAAGTAGATTGGTTAGCAACAGGTGACGGCGCTCCGAAGCACATTGAGACTAGAATAAGGAAAATAATCCTCATACTTTAAAAGTACCCCTAACTGCTAGTATTGCTCTCTGGAAACACAAGATGAGATTCCCGCTTTGCCCAAACAGGTTGGAAAGGAGAAGAGACACGCCGTGGACAAGTTCGAACTTCAACGTAGCTACAGAAAAGAAAGAAAAACGAGTCAAACCAGATTGGTCCCAAACTTCTTTCTCTGGATGCAAGTAAAAGTTTCAATGTTTGGCCTCCCATGCAGTCAATCACTTCATAATTATGAGAGCTAAACACCTTGTCATCAGGCGGATGCCATTATGAATGAACCCTAGACTCATAAAATTTCTCTATTTCCGTGCAGACGTTTTGCACATCTTATTACTTAACTACTATTAATTAAAGGCTTTTCCGCGTTGGCATCGCCAAGCAAGCTTGGCTAGCCTTGGCACAAGAAAGCGGTCACGGAAGTTCACTGATTCTATAACTTGCAACGTAGAATCAGTGAACTTTCGTGACCGCTTTCCTACATAAGCAAGCTTGGCTAGCCTTGGCATAAGAAAGCGGTCGCGGATGTTCACTGACTCTACAACTTACAGCGTAGAATCAGTGAACTTTCGTGACCGCTTTCCTACATAAACTCCATGCGCCCCCCTGACCCCAACCACGTACCAGTAGACCCCAACCACGTACCAGTAGACCCCAACCACGTACCAGTAGCAGCGTTATACATGTACATGTACATGTACTTTTGGCGTCCTTGTGTGCCATTCATGTGTACATTGGCAGTACAGCATACAGTACATACAATAATGATGTACATGTGCAATGTAGATACAAATATTCCGGACGGCCAGTGCATAATACAATTACGTCTTACAGCTACAGTACTGTATGTTGACAGTAAACAGTAAGCTGTCAACATCGCTCAGTACCCAGAGGACTCACTAACCCTTTCCCGGTAAAGCGTAGCTAGTGGTGAGATTGCATGTCGCTGTCTGTGTGCCACTATCCGGGAGCACTATCGCATCTGTGCTTAGTCTTTGTGAGGATATCTTAGAATTTGGTTCTCTGGTATGGACATTCGTAGCACACTGCAAGATACCGTGGTTGATCTTGCGACTCGGTAGAAGATCAGTGTAATATTATATACTCACGGACACACGCACATGCACGGTAGCAGTGTTTTGCAGTGTGCGAATTTACCTACGGATTGGTTCATTCATTCCTGCTGGTCTGCATGGTGTGCGGAATATGTGTTTTACATCATTTTAGAGAAAAGCACAATCACAATTGATCCGCAGTCAGGTGAATGAAGAAACCGAGCTGGGAAATGCATCCTGACTTCCACCAAGTAACAACAAGAGCAAGACGAGCATCAGTGCCGCCCGGACGGTAAATTTAATTCCCGTGGCTTTGCGAACCACGCCACTTTTAGTAGTGCCTGGAGCTAGTCAGGGTCCTCACCGCTTTAATTAAATACAGCCGCAAAACAATAAAATCTACATCCTTCGCACGGCGCGTCCTTATTTTTGCATTCCTCCACGCGATTGTCTATTCTTTGCTTCATAGAAAAGAGTGTAACTTGCACTTGACTAAACCTGAAAGGGCAGTAAGAGTACGGGATTCCTTATACTTAGTTATAGACAACGCATTTGACTGTCCTGTGTAGCTTCAAGCTTTTCAGCAGATTAGTCTTAGAGATTAAAGCTGGTGGATTCCTACGTAAAGGACAAATGATCTGCTGAAAGTACGCTGCGTCAAGTTTCCCTGCTGCCCTCGCGGAGACCTCCATCACTACTGGTACACACCGTGCTTACGTACTCCAGATAAGGTAGTGTAGTATTTATTCATATTTCTCTAGGGCAGTCCCCACAGACCTATGGTCTCCTTACGGGGTACCCTAGCCAATGGAGGATTGCGATACGAAATTGACTTGGTGAAGCAGCAAGGCAGACCGATGCCGGAACTGAGTTCCAGCGGTCAGCGGCTAAATAAGAAAGAGATATCACCCGGCGTGCAGTGTTTTATGAGAGTCAGGCTCATCGCGAGCGACCAATAGAGAGGGTAGTATGCGATAAGCACGGATGACACCTCTTACATGTACATAATTTCTGCTAGTTGCTCGTGAATGTCACGCGTAGAACAAGTCATGATGTAAAGGTGCTGGACTTTCAGCACATACCGGTAGATTCCTTCCTGCCAATGAGACATAATGACGTATGTACCACCTCGGTAACCGGGACAGCTGTAATGAAATCCGTCTCACAGTAAAATATAAAATGTACCTGCTCATCCTCCTCAGAACTGGAGGCTGATGGAGTCAGAAGTTGAAAGTGTTGAAATTTTACTACCCCTAGTGACTGTACAGGCAGTGTTTTGTTGTTACCTGTTGAAGCTCCAACGTGATCAAGTTAAACTCAGTCTACAGTATTATAACTTACATGAGGGCCAATGGTTGCGTGAATTTGAGACTGGGTTGCGGCGAGGTTGCTTTACTTTCCTGAAGAAGAGACGCTCCACACAAACGTACCGGTGTGGAAGAACAGGTGCACGTACAGGTTTGGAAATGCAAGCGGAGTTCCAACCAATGGGCCCTTCACACTACACTCTAGGTAAAATGTAAGCACAATCGTAAGTATGCCAGCTATTCAAGGCCTTCCAGGACCTCTTTCCTTTCAGTCAATCAGAAAAAATAACGTTCCACAGGAAACAGACTCCTGATAGAACATAATTATAAAAGTACAATCCATGCTTGTTCACCCTGAAAACTAGAAGGGTCAACATGAATTGTATTGATCAATTGAGGGATTTGGATAGGGTTATTTTGTCAATACAATTTGCACACACTTACAGTTTGAAGGATCCATGCCTATGTTCATAGCAACCCACAAGGATAGTGTTTAGATACGGATGTTGGCCTTTACACAAGATAAAGAAGTATAATCTAAAATTAAATTATACTGTGAGCAAACAGCCATACCTCAAATTGCATTGCTTTCTACACTATACTCAAATGTCTTTTGTTCAGTCAACCTTTCGGTCTACGAACAGCATCAGAAACGAGGACATGTATGGGAGTCTGGAGCTGACTTCTGACGGCGTCAAGTCTTGCTTGGGGTCGGCTCTGCTCGCGAGCCTCTCGACCAGGTGGTTCACCGCCAGGCTCATACGACCGTGACGGAATGTGCTTTGGAAGATAAGATGGGTTTTTGGCTCGCGGTTTTGCTCGATGTTCACGATTTTATATCCGGGCCGCGCTTCAGGCTTACTTGGTGCTTCCGGAAGAACGGCTGGAAAAAAAGAAAAAAAATCAATGTCCATGTACATGTGAATGAGGTAAATGATGAAAATAATAGTCGATGCTTTGCTGCCAGGTTAGGCAAAGAAATAAGGTGAAACCTTCAGCGGCCCCACGATCACTGAGCTAACATTGCCTGTACCGAATAAGAGCAGAACAAGGGTAACATACAAATGAGGAGGTAGCCTTCCGCGACATTGTAAATACCAGTAATCTCGATTGGCCAGTAACCAAACAAATCTGCAAACAATAAAATATTGCGACCGAGCTTTCCCCATATACCCATTTACTATTATCCTTCACACGTCGCCACCATGCCCTCTTAGCGGAACCAATGCACGAAGCACAAGCACACCAGCATAGCAAAGACACTTTCGTGAACGCGTCTCATTATTGAAGAACCCCTGGACGTTGGTCTCTGATAGTCTGCATAAGATTGTTGTTCTCTTGGCGAAATCCAGGGGTCATAAATCCACGATGAGCACACTCCTTCGCGAAATCAATACTCCGATTGTGCTGCAGTTTAGCCGCGATCCCTTCTGATACCACCGTGCTACTGTACGGATTGACTCTGTGCCAAAGAATCTCGTGCAAACAGAGTCTTCCACTGTCACATGTCAAAATCATATGGCTGACAACGTGAAACACCTTTTGAGTTTCCCGCCTTATACATCTCTAATTAGTTAAGAGTCCAGGAGCACTGCACCTTTGCGCAGCTGGCATTTTCGGATGTCAGGCCCATGTCAGGCCATTGGCATTGCCATACCTTGCTGTATTGTGACGAAGTAATCAACTCTGTCATAGTATTCTCGTTTATGCTTCTCCAGCAGCTCACACCTGTACTGGCCGGCCATGGTTCTCGTCACGTTCCGCAGAACGTAGGTGTTGCTCCACGGGTTAGCGTTTGGGATAAGTGTGCCATTGGAGAGCCATCGACGAAAGTGTGTAGCACCGCCTTTCAGTGCAATGGGTAGCAAGAATACGACACAGGAAAGAAGCAAAGAAGGATTTTCATGCACCTCCAGTAAAGAACAAAGAAATATTTACATGTACCTCCAGGATGCTATTTTGATCTCCAGTGGCTTTGATTTACGTGAACATCCAATAATCAAATTTTATTCACTGGTTTTGAGGGAAAATACAATAATTTACAGAATTTTCAATCTAGAAAACAAACATAAGAAAGGAATAAAAATATAATGTACACGGGAGAAACACTAGAGATTCAAGCGAACTCAGCTGGAGCTGTACCTTTTGAAAAGCAATCCAGCACTAGGCTGGGCTGACCTTCGATGCCTCTCACATTGCGCGGCCCCGGCGGATAGATCTTCGGCCGTGTTGCCGCCAGACATTGTTGGTGTTCCTGCGGTTGTGCACGTACAGTGTATTGCATGAATTTGTTCACCTCATGCTTTTCATGATATTATCATGAAAATCATGAGGTACTTGAGCAGTATTTAATTTCGTGAGCTCGAACACTCATTTACCATAACAAGAGAGATCTAAAATCATGAACTCGTTTTGTTAAGTTCGTTCGATATTATCCGGTACAGACAAATTTTAGCCATCCCGTAACCGAAACAACCACTACAACCGTGTTGGGTCTTACCTCTTTCTGTATCACACTGGAATTGCATAGTTGGGTTACATTTTCTTTTTGGTTTGTCGTAAAGCCTCAGACCGTCAGAAATCAAGCCATTACGGGATGCGATGGGATAATCCCAATTTAATTCGGCTAAAAGCCGCAAAGCCTCTTAAAACGAAATCATATGGGTATATTACTCGTCTGTTGCCTAGGCTCACCTGTTGTTGCGCTGTAACTACTAGGCACTCGCATTTTGTCCAGACCTTGGTTCGAAGTTCATCCACCCCCTGACAGCGATACTCGCCGCTGTGGTAAATTGCTTGCACGTCCAGTATCTCCAGTCTGAAAGATGCAACCAAAGAGACGCACGCGTCGGAAACTACCTTTGTTAATAGTGCAAGCTGCATGGAATCCGAGAATAGGGTTATTCCATTCGAAGTGAGCTAAGTCCAGACTGCACGGTCTGATGATGTTGGTTGGTCATTGTTCCCGTTCTATACTGCAATTAATATCACCTAATTAAATACAGTACGAAAGTTTGGTAGCGGACTCCGCGATAAATAAGGAAGTTGTTTCTCCTGCACTGGATCCAGCGCTAGGGTGGCATAAAACAACTTCTTTGCATGATAATACTGCATAAAATTGTAAGTGAATAAGAAAACAACTTACACCTGCAAGTCACCGTCGTGCCTGACTTTCCTCCTGATTGTCATGCTGGATGCTGTTAGTGCTGAGGTGTTGGCGATTGACTGGCCATCCTTGGAGAAGGTAGCAAATCTAGCCCAGCCGCACCTCATGTGCCATGTCGTGCCTGACGCTTTACAGGTCTTGGCACATTGGTTGTCGCATTGGGGCAGAATAACTGCATTCACAGGGTCACATAGACAATAAGAATGGTGGGTTCACTTTATCGAAAGAAACACACATCCACAAAAAAAATACATGTAAATTGGAGGAGCTTCGGCGACCTCCAATTGGAGTTCTAAGAGCCTCCTTGTAGCATCCAGGACCACAGACGACCAAAATTATAGATGCTCTCAACCACTTACATGTTCTTGAATGGTTGGAAATAGGAAACGCTGCAGAGATGCATATCAAAGCCAGTAGGATTACAATGCACATATTGCAAGTGAATTCCTACAAATCAGCATGCAATCCTCTCAGAGAAAAAAACGTTGGTGGAATTGTAGTGGTGAACAAACCCGCCCGAGAGCTTCGGAAAAGCAAACCAACACGCTAAAGGCAGACGCTAAAGAAAGAACAAATCGAACCGGGGTAAGAATAAGTAGAGCAACATCTCCTTTCCGCTAGAACATTTACGAACTTTCACCAGTGCCGGAGCTAGTGAGGTGGATAGTTCATGCGTCAGGCAAGGATGGCGTTAACATACTGGTAATGGAAATGACCACAATATAATTCAAGGACTGATGATAACGAAAGTTTAAGTAGCGCCTACAAAAACCATACAAGTATTATGTTGGCGCGCCTGGTTTTGATGAAGCCGAGACCCAAGGTCGGTAGAGCATCCCAGATCACGCCACCACTCCCCTTATTCATGGCTCACACATGACGGGTGTACGTGGCTCTAGTAAAAAATATAAAAAAAACTCACAGTAGTGTAAATTGCAGGTCGTGGTGCAATAGCTCCGCCTCAGTTATAGTGTGGTTGCAAGCACATGCAGACATGTCCCAGGATACGGCAGGGCGGTATGGTCTGATCCATATCCAGATGTAGCTGAATGTAATGTATTCACAGAACACCTGCGTACTACCCATCCTGGACATATTCTGAAGTGTGATTCCCCGCTTGATATTTCTAGTTGAGCTCATGCTCAACTTGACACACGGAATAATAATTAAAATACATACTACACTGGGAGAGAGTTGCGGTTGATCTCGACAGTGCTCATGACACCTAGAACAGGTGCAGAGCCACACACTTCAAAGAAGGAACTAAAAGCGCTTCTGCTGTAGCTCTGAAAGTTCACGGTTAAACGCTCATCAGATAGCAAGTGATGATCGGTTAAAGCTTAGAGTCCCAGAAGAAACGCTTTGGATCCTTCTTCCAGGTGTGTGTACTATGACAGGTCTGGTGGTGGCGATTTGCCTGGTATTTTCCTGCTTCCTTGAGCTGCTTGTCTTCTTAGACCTGACTGGGATAATGACACTCACTGTACCTTTTTTTAGCCAGGTACGAAGCGACTAAGCCAGGAGTACTTTCAGCATTTCCAAGGGAAGCTTTAGGTTTGACTCCTTTGGGGAATGGATTGACTTCTACTCTGAGAGGGTGATGTGTGTTTGCACGTGAATTCCCTGGTATCTTTCAAATTCTCACGACACCTCTTTCATTCAATCGCTCAACGGCGTATGTTGACTAAACGATATAGCTCTGTGTCGTGCATTGTGCATTGCTCACGGAATTACGAGAGCAAACGTAATGGAGTATTCTGTACTTGACACTTAGTCGTCGGACAATGGGAGCAAGATAGGGACATGCTTCGTGAGACAAAACGGGCGCTAGGTCCTATCCGGTGGTTCTGAAACTGTAAAGAAATCGTCTTTGCTTGCCTGGCGTAACATAACATACCGAAGCTGCTTACAATATTGATGCGGCACGTTAAGATCCGAAAAGACTAGAGAAATAATGTGATTTCACAATGTCGGTCTGAAACGGTAGTAATGATCCTAACGCCAACCCAAGCGTAAGAATGAAGATAATAATTATACACATGTACATGTAACGAGAGATCCTCTCCAGAACACATATCCTATACACGTAATTTTCACTCTTGGAATGAAACCAACACAAATTTGGCATCGCAACATGACCCGATACTTGTACACGAACTGCCATCGGGTTATCATCATTGTAGTAACATTACTCAGTATAATGGATATGAAATCGGTTGTGTTCCAATGATCAGAGTGTGTTGAAAGTGGCAAAGCTACACGAGAATCCTGTTGTGCATGAGCATGAACCAGTGCAACAGATTTCAGACTTTCAGCCCCTTGCTTCCATCACGTCATTGATCTCTGGCAGTTTGGAGTTCGCGAAAGCTGTGCAAAAATAAAAAAATTCCTGCCTAGCCTAGCTGGTGGACTAGGATGCAGGAACACAAACAAGGTGATAAGACATAAAGGAAATGAAAATTGACCGAGCACCCCAAGGGATGTGATTGCCTTTAGGGCTGCGATTGTCCCAGAGATTATTCAAGTCATCGTCATCCTCCCAACTGTTTTGCCCAATAATGAAATGAAAAATTCTTCGTTAGATGAAAATAACTTCCGATCGTGCCGCTGCGGAGAAAGCCTTCGTTCAGGGTACAGATACGGGATCAGGGACCGGTCAGCGAGACGTGTGACATTTTGTTACCAGCTGTCTCGAGGTGAATTCTCACTACTGACCCCGCCACTGAAAAAAAAAATTTCACGGTTCGCGTGAGACTCGGCTGGAAGCCGGGTTTTCCGCATCCGTAGGAACGCCACCACCCTTCAAGGATCAAGGCGCAGATGCAGCTCACCTCCCACCGCCACTGAATGTCACGGAAAAACTGTGATCTGTAAAACTGTGATCTGTGGACGCGACATCATTTCTCTTGGTGGCCCAGTTATGGATGTAAATCCTTATTGTACTGGCCTAACTTCTCCATGCAAGTTCAAGCTCGTCAAGGATGAGTACGCGCACATGCTGGTGCAATACAAGACAGGAAGACTCGAGAATGTTTGTTGGAGGTGTGGAAAAATAGAAGGTCTGTCCTGCAAGGACCGAGTAAAGGCGGAGAACAACATGATTACTGCACACAGTGGCGTCTACATCCACGCGCTAGACACAATCAGACTTCTACCAGTCAAGACAATGATAGTTCTGAAGACACAAGCTGCTACCTTTCAGAATTCTTCCTACCACGGAGGTGCCAACATAATTTGACATACAAGTGTAGTATCCCTGACTGTCAGTAATCACCCAGCCAAATCTCTACCAGTAGTTACATTGTAGTTCACAGCTAGCTACATGTACATTCTATCTAAGTGCTTCTCCCGCGCAACCACTTAGGACTAGATAGCCCTGCTTGCAAGACCGGTACGGCATGACCTATACTACGAGACTCTGTAGTCCTACTTCATACGCCATTCCGCATCCCCGGGCTCTTCAGCTGCTCTTCTTTGAATAGCGTGTTTCCCGGCATCCTTCCCACCCAATAACTAGCCCTACAAGTAAGATTCCTTTTGCTACACAGGTTTAGATGTCATTCCTGTTGCCCTACCCGTTGCTCGCCACTTACTTCGAAGTAGGTCTATTCTTTCCCCCACACTGTTTCTTGTCCTGCTGTTCTCCTGCTTTCTTTTGCCGTCACTCCCAGCTGCTCCGTCCCCTGGCCTATATAAACCCATCATTCTTTCTCATTGCTTTGTGGAATTATGAAGGGAAGAGTTTTAAGCCCAAGAGCTTGTTTTCCTCCCGCTAGTGCTGTCAGCCTGTATCACTTTCTGGTGTAAGTCCAAAGTGCCTCAGACACGAGCAGGCTGGCAGACACTACACAAGTACATTACACATGTATGTAGTTTGGTTCGCGCTGGTCGTTCACATGACGCCAGCCCTGGCAAGTGTAGACATTTTAATAACCCTTGGTCATTGTACAGCCAGTTTAGTGGTAGAGGCCGATGACTCCAGATCAAAGTCTTCCCCAGCCTGGCACTTGAAAATCAAGGCATCCCAAACACCCCCACAGTCCCCAAACAAATCTGCGTGCTCCGCTAATGAAGGCCATCAAGCCTCCGATAAAGTGACAGCTAGCTTCAAGCACCTCTGCAGGACAGCTTTCACTGTAGTCAGTTCAGTATGTGTTGAGTAGAGCTGCAGGATTTCCTCAGGGCGCTCTCTTCCGCACAAAACTAAATTTAATGCAGCCAGCACTGAGCAGGTAAGGCACGCTAACGTGATTTCGCATCAATGATGTCAGATACGATAACCCACATTGCGACGAGGAAAGGTAAAGCAAGGTGAGATTCGCTGTGGCTATAACGGATTTTTATAAACGCGATATGTTATTGGTCATGAGAATAGGCATACATGTACATGTAGCTACATTGTATACCTTAGTAAAACATTATTATCTTGTGGTAAATGTGAACAAGTTATAAGATAGTGAAAGCCATTCGTGCCAACTAAATTTTCCAACGCGTTTCAGCACCTAATGAAAAAACACAGAAGATTACTCTTGTTATGTCAGCAGTACCCCCCCCCCTCTTTTGGATGCACCCACTTTTCAAAAACTATCAATCACTGCGGACAAGATTATAAATGTAAAAGATCAAGATAATTACAAGATCCTGCGAAAACCAAATCAACGAGCAATGCACACAAATCAAGCACTTACGGTACATGTACATGGGAAATACGAGAGGATAGCAGAAAACTCTAAATTCACGTTCGTATCCGCTAAAAGTCATTCTTATTTTGATACAAATTATGAAGCCATCGTCATATCAGTAAAGGGATATTATATTATGAATAGAAGCACCAGTGCAGCCCTTCTCCGTTTCGAGTGTCCATACCATGTAGAGAGTGAAGTGACACATGTAGAAATGCACAGTATGATTTTTGTGTTCATACGTTTATGACATCAGCATTACATCATCATTCTTTCTCAGGCAGTTGATTTTGAGCATACTGTTAGGCGAGTTGTGCAGATCAGCAAAGCATTCACGGGTGTGTTCGGACCATCGAACCGGCAGTTGCACGAATAGGAGATGTCCTGGCCTACTTCATGCCTCACCAGACTTCTTATGGAGTATGGGAAGGCGGCTTCGTTCACTTCGCACGCCACTCCGATCATAAATTTCCCCTGCATGTACATTGGTGGAGGACAAATATAATAATAATAATAATACAACCCGCAGAAATCAAATCTCAATACACCGAACAAAAGATAACACACATAATCCAATAGGGAACTGCATCTCTGTACCTAATTTTCCTGTTCACCTAACCATGCCTTTCGCCCTCATACAGAAAATATTGAGCACCTAAAATTTCTGAAATTAGAGTATTGTGTACATTTTGGTTGGTTTGATTTGGTGGTTTCCACTGTTTTAGGTGATTGCCTTTAACAGTTCAAATATCAAGAGAGGTAAACATGCTTTTGAAAGTTGAGTTGTTTATAGTAGCTGAAGTTTTTGTATATTATTACAATGGACATTGAGGGAAAATTTGTGCTAAATTCACCGAGAAAAGAAACTATAGTCCGCATAGAACAGGAAATTTGTTGAGATCATTAAATTATATCTTGGGATGCATCAGGTAGAAGCTTTTCTGTAGAGGCATTATTGGCTGTAATCCGCCCTCAATATGTGTACTGCTCCGGAGCTATGGATTTCTAGCACCATAAGCCGTAGTCGGTTACAGCCTATGGCTAAACGTGCTAGAGATCCGTACCTCCACAAGGACGTAGCAGCCAGTCCGGCCAGGCGACTTTTTTTACAACAATGCAAACAGTGTCCAGAATGCAGGATTTTGTACCCTAATTTCAACATCTTCCCGGGGGAGCCCCCCCCCCCACTCCCCTCCGGCCCGACCGCCTCCAATGACGGTGCTATGGGCAAGAAGTACAGTAATTTCCACTCTTCTTAACTCCGGGGTCGAATTACAGTTGTCACGATTGCCGGGTAGACAATTGCATGATATCACGTATACAGAAATTCGTGTGCTTCTTACCCTTGGAACGGCTAGAGGAAAGTTGACAATGTCACATGACTCCACTGATCCTGCTACAGTCGCTACGACATTGCAGGCACGGATAATGTTTGTGCAATTCTGCACGGTGCAATTATGTCCACAATCACATTCACAAACATCAACCCCCACATAAACACACACGTCCACACGGCACACAAACACACACAAGCATATTATAACCACGTTCACCAAACGGGCACACGGTCAAAAAAATAACTTGAAGTGCAAAATATTGACAACACACAATACACAAAGTACGCTCATATTCAAAGGACCGTACAGACAAGGATATAACGTTCTCAACGCTGAAGCACAGGCTTGCAGATTACGTGCACTACGTTCAAATCACCGAGAAAGATGACAAAAAAATTAATTTAAAAGGGGACATTCCTTTTTGAATCAATGGATTTGGTGATAGCGAAGGGCCCAATATTTTCTTTTTTTCTCTTTTTTTTAAAATATAATTTGCTGCTCCAAATAATTCCATATAACAGATACTACATACGGGAAAGCCAGCACACAGATCCGACCATGACTACACACAACCATGACTACACACAACCATGACTACACACAGCCATGACTACTGGGAGAGCAACTCATCTCCTGCAAATCGACTGCTATCGGCTGAATCCCGGGAGGAGAACGACAAAAGGATCACTTACGAAGAGGAGTCCCATACTGTAGGCATTGTTCAGACCTTGATTTAGCTGCATGGAACATAAGCAGAGACATACATGGGAGTGGTATGGTTACGTGCATGCTCAAACGTTGCACAAAACTCCAACTATACTACAGTACTGTCAGGCGCCAAAAAACAGGGTGGGGGGGGGGGTCAGGGTTTTAGCCTAGCCGGTTCTTGTTTTAGCGACCACATAGTTTTGTTCTTATTCAATGACGCAGTCTTACATATAAATTCATGTACAGTTATGCATCTGAGTACACATTATAGGGTACATTACGGTTTCCGTTGTTATCTGCTTAAAAATCCAGGCTAGACCGTTGTTATAAATTTGTGAAATTCTAGCCTGGCCGTTCTTCAGAACCCGACAGTACTGTATATGTACAAAAGTCTAGTGGGCGCTTGTTATGAATCCTGTTAGTGACGAATTTTCTACTTTCCTTTGAAATTTCTGATCGTGGAAAACACCTTTAATCCACAACTGTGAGTGATACCTGCGCTAGTGTTGTACCACCTTCATTCTCCGTTTTCCCAAAACCGAGCGTGCTCAGCTGAGTAAACCTCCAACATAACAAGAGTACTTTGTTGCAGTAAACCCAGCAAGTTAGCACTTCACCAATCACTACAAGCATTTGGCAGGCTACTGTATTTGGTAGATGAACACTGTTATCATTAGCCTGAAGCATCGTAAGGAATGAAACTATAGTCCACGATTAGAAGGACTGTCATGGCAAGCCGGAGCAGATCATTATAATGACTTGATTGGCATTGTCCCCTTGATTGAGATTGTTATTAAAGTACATGTCGTGACGTGTACTAAATTGATATAAACGCTGATGATACTGACATCACTTGTATGAAGTAAAAGCACTCACGTCCACTGTCCTCGTTTGAAGACTGGAGATATTGGACACCGTTGCGGCAATCCCATTTGTGTTCTGCAGGGCACACACGAAGAAGCCTTAAAGCAATGCTGTTTTTACTGCTACAATGTAGGTCTCATAGATATTTTCAGCAAACCGTGTGTGCCGATAGCCGCAAATATACTGTGAAGATCAATGTAAGGCTGGCTTTGGGTAGGAGCGCAAGTTCTGGTATTATTCGGCTGGTTATGTCCGCACTGAAAATATTACTCCTCTGGTCACTGTTCAAAGACAACCTGTTATCAACAATACATGCATACTCGATACACCATACAGTGGTTCTTATAGAAGAAAGTCGTGATGCATCAATGTCATGCATTTGGACGATGGCAAACTCGGATAGAGAGCCCAGGATTAATTTATAGAGGAGCAAAGGACCACGGAACAACAAGTTACACCGTAATGTCCACTAAAACCACCAATCACTTGATAATCCGCTCATGCGATAATATTACGCTTGACGATTTTAGACCATTCATCGCTAATTCATAAACGAGGTGAGTTCAGCAGCTTCTCCTACCATATTTGATGTCGTCTGCAGTGTGGTTATCGATGCTTCATTCATCTGCAAGCGCTGCTCTGTACTTGCAGTCTGTGTCTGCACCGTTTTCACGGTGGTATTGAGTGAATCCAGCCTGCTAGCACTGCCCTGTATTGAAACAAAAAAAACACAAGTCAAAAAATCTCATGCTCATAATTATGATATAAGGGTCAATTCGGTGTGATTACACAATTCATAGCATTCCAGAATTATTATAAGTTTGTAAACCAGGCAAACAACAAAGTATGGGCCCGTACTCATCTACTTCGAAGTATTCCATTTCTTGTGAAATAATAGATTGAAATCACGTTTCCAAGGGACCACAGGACAGAATCAAGGATTTCTTCTGGAGGAGTGCACTGCAGTACGAGGTCAAGGCCGTTCGCCACAGGATCCTTTCAGAATGCTTTAACCATTGAGAACTATTTGCTGATGCAATGCGGACGTCAGGGAGATCCACCTTGACTCCTGTCTCCTCAATCCTCTGGTATTCTCTATGAGTGTTCTATGACAGTTAGTAAAAAGTATGAGCCCCACAGATAAGAACCCACTTTAACATTCAGTTCTGAATGAGTATCTCTCCGGGTGAGATAATGCAGCTCCTCCAAACTCTTCCATAGTGCACACATGCATAGAGTAGTTTACATGGTGGACGGGCCCACTTCCTCTGTAATGTATATACGTGTACATCATAAGTTCATGACAATGATTCGGGATTGCGCTTTCGGCATTGAGGATTTTCGCTGTGTATAATGCATTTGTGTATAATATTTTTATGTATCGGTGATCCTCTCCCAACACGAGCAGCATGTTTATCGATACAAATAAGACCTCCCCCCCCCCCCTCCACACACCCAGCTTTCCGGGATGAACCGCCAGATGTCGGTATTTAAGTTGTTTCTACCCTCCCTGACTGTTAGTCATTTGCGGACTATGCTCGGCCAATCGTCAAATTATGCTTTTGATTATGCCACAATTATGCCAACAAATATGCTGAATTAGGCTCGGTTCCACCCTATTTTCAAAGGAAAAGCAACGGCCTTTTCAGATTAAAAACATGTACGCATGCATGGTTTTCGCATGCGTGGCTTCCGAGGTGACGACATCAGGAGTTCAGGACGCGACCTCTGTGCACTTTTGCACTTTTCTCCCATATTTCACTTTTGCAGCACACGTGCGCGGTACGACATGAATACTTTAAAAGACTTGGACATGAAACTATTACTATTGTAACAAAACACATCTGCAGGCTTTCTGACAAAGCTGTATTTTGCCCCTAAGCATAATTTTTGTCTAAACCGAAACATTATGCCGACCTTACACGTTGGAATCCGTATATTATGCCGGAGCATAATTTTTTGACGAAACCCCAAGATTATGCCAAATATTTTGCCGGAATAATCCGCCAAGGGTTATGACAAGAAGTCGTAACTGGGGTATGTAAAAAAATCTGCAGACTTTCTTACAAAGTTGTATTATGCCCCTAAGCATAATTTTTGTCTAAACCGAAAGATTATGCCGACCTTACACGTTGGATTCCGTATTATGCCGGAGCATAATATTTTGACGAAATCCCAAGATAATGTTAAATATTATGCCGGCATAATCCGCCAAGGGCTACTGACTGTTGTTGACATTGGATTTCCCTTCAGAGATCCATGGGGCGCTGGTCTTGCAGATGTGAGCACAACTGGTCCATCTCTGCAGTGTGTACTTGAACTAACAACGTGCATATGGGCGCTAAAAGCAGTAAGGCCAGGGGCCCGGGTCATTTTACTGGATTTCAATGTCCACGACAATAGAAAAAAATCATGTCTCGGGTGGGACTCGGCCAAAGGCCCAGTTTTCTGCATCAGCAGGAACGCCAGCACCCTCAACAGTAGACAGAAAAGGCTCTGTAGAATGGACCCTTATTTCATAATATTATTGCATCAGCTTACACTCACCATAAGCATCGACGAAAGGAGATCAACTTGATTCTGAAGATTCTGAAGATCGGTCTGTAAGAGAGAGTGAAATGATATAGTAGCATTATACTTATAATCAATAGTAGGTAAACAAGACTGTGCAACTCGCCCATGGGTTGCCCACGGCGGAATTTTTTTATTGACGTAACCTTTTCTACGACACATGCGATACGAGTCTATTGGGACGTTTTGCCTCGTGCACTTGACCGGGATATTAATATTATCACAAGGTCGGTGCCCAGCAAGTGTTCTAATACTGCTCTGCGGGAAAATGCGCTGTTTTCTGAAAGAAAAAGGTGAAGTCAATATTTCGCCTGTTGTTGGGGGTATCTGCAGATTGTGCAGAAGTGACTCAGAGTTGCACACTCTTGTTTTTCTGCTCTAGGTATAATTAATGTTACAAATCATCAGTATCTTTGACACGTGTTATTAGCTGCCATTGGAATATAGAACTCGTCAACACCTTCTAGGTTCGTCTTGGTCACATAGATCAGATGGTTAAAGCATTCCTCATGGCCACTAAGGCCCCGGGGTTCGAGTCCTGGTGAGGTTTACCGGTTTTTTTCTCTTTTCAGGCAGTTCACTTCCCAACTCATTGTCTGGAATCTATAGTATGTTTTAGTAGAAATGCTGCGAAATTTGAACAGTAAAGCTGAGACCAAATTGTTAACTTTATAACGGGATACATAGGCCATCAACGATTAATCAATTCTTCAAACAGGAACACCAGTCGTATTACCTGCTATGTTCACTCACTGCCACTCACCTGGCTTAACGTGTTCCCACTGTTCCCAATATTCCCACTGTCGGTTGGACCTGCAGGGGATAACGTGACAGGCATCCAGTGTATAGTATGTAGTATAGTATGTATTAATATTTCTCTAGGGCAGTCCCCACAGACCTATGGTCTCCTTACGGGGTACCCTAGCCAATCTAGGATTGCGATACGAAATTGACTTGGTGAAGCAGCAAGGCGGACCGATGCTGGAACTGAGTTCCAGTGTCATTAGCTAAAACTGCCTCAGGGTAACTTTAGTGCCCAAACGTAACTTTAGCACCGCGACTTTGTGCAACTTTGTACAATATCCAGCAAGTTAAGCGATAAAATGACACCTGCGGCGCTTGTGAAACACTGTCCATATATTTGTCGCTGCATGAAACGTCACTTATTCCTGAAAATGCACAGTACAAATCAGTCGTTAATGGACTGCAGCGCCTTACGTCCATTATTGGCATTTTAAGTAGATGTAATAGTTACGTCTGTGCTTAGTAATCTACACAAACGCGTCAGAAGATGAGAGGGTAATGAGCGTGAAGTGTACATTGTGACGGAGGTGCAAGCAATTACTATGACATGACATGTCACCCTGACAAAGATGATTGCATCAGATACTGAACGCGATGAATACCAAGACTTCTTTAGGGCATGGCAGAGAACACTTGCGCCAGTTCTGTAACATACAATGGTTGTTTTGTCCACAGAATCTACATGTAGATACATTCATCCCATACCCCGTGGAAAGGGTTCTCATCTGAATCTGTTTGAGGAGATCACGACAATGTGCGAGTGCTAGTTCTGCCAATACGCCCTAATGCTTGCGACAAAACAATGCACAGTAACCCAATGAGTTGGATTGTGTGCTGGCCAAAAGCAAATTGTCAACAAACAATCGAACTGATCATTTTTTAAATACTATCTATTGTTTGGAGCGTATAGTTATAATTATTATTATCCTGAGAGTCACAGTGCCATTGGCGTTCACAAATATCACTCACTATGTTCGTATTATTGTGGCGATGTGTGGTCTACATAAAGAAATAGCTACGTAAATACTACTATACACTGTAGGTGTGTTCTCCTCAGGAGACTCACCATTGTTGGTGGATTCGCCGCAGGAGCAATCACTTGGGCGCGTGACAAATAGGTAGATTGACAGTCCTAGAGCCGCCACACTCAGTATGACCAGCAACAACATGATCAAGAAACCCAATGTGCCATGGACCGCACCGGATGATCCAGCATCCTTGCTCTCCGAACCGCGCGATTTGCGCCGCCGTCTTTCCGCTGTTCTGTTTCCGTACAGCACGCTGTCCGTGCGACGTTCTTTGGCCGACGACCCTATCACACTATACTGTGGTGTCTCTCCGTAGTACGGAGCTTCCGGTGTCGGTGGTCTATCTTGCGCCGTTTGGCTAGCATGTAGCGTTGCTGGATTAGGAGTTCCGCTGTAAGCATTCGCTGTGTTCTGGTACTGCTGGGTGGGACCCAACTTGAACCGGGCTACTACTGGCTCGTCAGAGCTCGTCTCCAGGATTCTCTGCTGGGACTGTCCTAGTCGATTGTGCAGTGCGTGGCCTTGTTGAACGCTGTCGCCACTGTCCATGCGTCCAACGCTCAGCGAGTGTTTCAGCTCCATGCTCTGAGGAGAGGACGTGGAGCGCATGTGGTTGGGCGAGCGCAGGGGAGCGTCCAGTTGATGGATTTGTCCTGGCGCGCCCATTTCCATGTAGGCTTCGTCGGCAACAGCTATCTTCTTTTGAGCCTCCCTGCGCTTTGCTGGAACTGGATTCGCCATGGCGTGTCCTTTAGATCCGGTTTGCTCCTAGTGCAATTTTTTAGCACGAAGAGAGCGCCAGCAAAACCCGAACGAGGAACTGAGGCCGTGATGCAGACGTGATCAAATCAGCTCTGTGGTCTGAAAGCAATATGATCCAAAGATAAAGACTTCTGTTGGTTTGGCGCAATCCGGAAAGCGGGATAGTGAGTGAAGAAACACAGAGAATGCGAGCACCGTGGAGCACATCTAACTGTTACTTCCACTACCAGTTGAAGCTGGGCACAGGCTACACAGAATCTGCTACACCCTGATGCTTTCCAGGTATCTTCCGTGTGTGCCGTCGTTTGCGCTGTGTACGCTTGAGAACCGGCCCGCGAGAAGCCACTTGTGTTTTGGCTTTGGCCGAGCTGCGCGAGCTTCTTCTACAAGTTAGTTCTAGCCAGGCTGGCTGAAGTGAACTGTGTGTCTATTTTACATTGGTATGGCCAGGAACTGTTTGATCAAGTCCAGAACCACACACTTGCAAGCACTTGAGCGACAACTCGAGAGGCTGTTCCGTCTAGACCGCCTTTGCGACACAGGTAAAACAACTCTGGAATCTGCATGCACGCGCTTTCCAGCCGATAGTCACTCGGCGGTGGCATTATACATGATTGTATGCATAGTACTGATTTTAGAACTCCATACAATCATGTATGTATTGTGATGTACATTGTATGTGTGAACTGCTGTGATTGGGTGGTAATCATCAGGGAGTGGTAAAATTACGATTTTTAGTACATCTACCCATACATTTGGTGCGTCCATAGAGCTATGAAGCCGAGACCTCTGGTCGGCGGAGCTTAATGGGCCCCACCACCACACTCCATCATTCACCCCAGTGTCAGGAGATATGTGGATTTTGTAGAAAAAAAGAAAAAAAACATACTGTATACAGGTCTTGCGTCATCGCGATGCGACTGAGCTTGCTACTTTGCCTCTCTGCCAGTCTCTGGTCGTGGCGGGGCTGCGTCACGCGTGCATTCTGGTGATGGAATCATGTGAGCTCCGCATTCTATTCATATTAAAGGAGCATTAATTTATGGTAGCAAAAGCCATTGCAGCAGCACGCACATGTACATGTACTGTACATCACTTTGTTTGATGAATTGGTCAGTTCATTCCTATCGACTGGGTGTCCAATCAATCTAAATACATGCACATGTACAATCATGGACTAAGAATGTCCCGGACTGAAATACCTCCATTCAATACAAATGCATTACGTACATGTAAGTGAGACCATGCCCATGGTGAGGGTGTAAAAAAAAGAGTCTGGTTCCACTTCTCCTATTGTTATAACTAGTCCCTTGCGCGACGGACCAATATCCAGTGTATTAAATTAACCCCGCCAGTGTAACCTCATCGGCTCATCGGCAGGCGGAGTATTCTTGCCATCAATCAAAGCTTGTACATTGT
Organism: Sycon ciliatum; assembly: GCF_964019385.1. Lineage (NCBI taxonomy): Eukaryota > Metazoa > Porifera > Calcarea > Leucosolenida > Sycettidae > Sycon > Sycon ciliatum. The sequence goes on from NC_088645.1 coordinate 32,569,252, forward strand.
ACCTCCATTGGCACACTTGCACGCAGGCAACCAATACATGCACATGTACCAACATCAGCACCAGTAATCATGTGCCTTCCGGTACTTGTAATATACATGTACGTGTACTTATGAAGTACATGTACATTTATGGTGCCTCCTTTGCACCATGGCTGGTAGCTCGGCCTATTTAGCTCGTAGCTGTAATGATGAGGCCTTTATGGCCGAAACAGCTTGCTGTCTACAGCATCGGGTATCACGCTCCTCGGCTTTCGCCTTGTTGAGCACTCTCAGTAGGCTGCTCTAGTGCTGCTGCATCGCGCAATGCCCGCTACATTTTGTAGTTTGAGCACTCTGGCGCTAGAGCGACGAGCTACCTTAATGTCTGTGGTGCCTCCTTTGCACCATGGCTGGTAGCTCGGCCTATTTAGCTCGTATCTGTACTGATGAGGCCTTTATGGTCGAAACAGCTTGCTGTCTACAGCATTTATAATATAAATGTATCAATTCTACATATTATGTAGAATTGATACTCAATGAGAATGCTAACATGTAGCCAGTGAAATTTAGCTACATGGATATCCGCAAACCCTGAAAAACAAGATCCATGTTTGAACAAGAAATGAGCACAAAACGTGAAACGATTTTTGACGTCCCTGAAAGTACATATACATGTACATGTTACTACAAAGAGCGGAGTCCTCCGGATCGATAGAGTGCTCAATGCGGAAGCAGAGCAGTAACACACGAGTCACAGAAAAACCACGCGTCTTGATTGTCGTAACTTAAAGTTTCATACCATATAGCAATCAGTTGTCTGAAGATTGCTATATGGCATGAAACTTGAAGTTACGACAATCAAGACGCTTGGTTTTTCTGTGATTCGTGTGTACATGTACATGTACTATAAGACTGCGTGGAGAGCACTTTGTGCATGCACGCTGTATGCTGGCTCTTGGAAGTCCGGCGAAAAATTAATTTCACCGTTCCGGTCCGTAGAGTTTCGGGCGCTGAGTGGAATGGTCTTTGTCCGAGGAGGCTGCGGTCTATGGTTCATCAGATACGCCCAATCAAACATGAGCGAATTTGAGCGCGCATCACCCATATCCAGGTGATGACGTCACAGCGTGCAGCCAGGTAGCCACGCCATTTATTTGTGCACAAAATGGCCACTATTCGAAATGCGTTACATTGGGGAACCGTTTAGGCAGCGGTCACACATGAAAATTTGCCCCGCTTTTGCGGAGGCGAAACGCGAAACTACAGCAGCCGCTTTTGCTGAACGCGCGATGCAGCAGTCCCACATACATGTACAATGTACATGTGCATGAACTGAGTTCCTCAACGCTCCCTTTTGGCGGAAGGAATGCAAATGCAACATGCACAGGTCCTATGACATTTTAGATATTTTTGTCTGATTTGAAGCGACCTTCGTTTGTAGAGCTATGGTGGATCGCCGACAGGCTGCCGAATGTCTCCTGTCAAGTACAATGGTGGATTTGGGGAACATTCACTGCGGCCCAGTACGGGTATTCATGTATTCAACAGTGCTGCTCCATGAAATCCAGTCAATCGCCTTGATTGTAATCCAGTGCAAGCGTTGCGCAGCCCTAGTCTGGCCCCTAGATATTTGAGCATTAGGTTGCGAAATGGTGCAGGTTGGTTGGTTGGTTGATATAATATGTTTACTTCGCCGGAATGAACAGGCATTGCTGCCTTCTTGCCTGGACAAGTGGATTGTCCAAGCACTCACAAAAAGACGAAGAAAGGAAAGAAATATTACATGAGAGTGTGAAGCATGCAATCTTATAAGAGAAAATTCCATGAGAGTGTGACGCATGCATGATCAGAGAGGAGAGATAGAGATAGAGATATAAATAGAGATAGAGAGATAGAGAGAGAGATAGAGAGATAGAGAGAGAGAAAGAGAGAGAGACTGCTTTATTGCCTGGACAAGTGAATTGTGTACATACCAACAGCAACAGCAACGGCAACAACAACAGACCAACAACAACAGCAATGGTAACTACACAGCAGCAACAACAACAATAGAGAGTGAGAGAGAGAGAGAGAGGGGGGGGGAAGAGAGAGAGAAAAAGGAGAGAGACGGCTTTACTCACTGGACAAGGGAATTGTACAAGCTGTCACAAAATGACCAACAGCGACAGCAACAACAACGACTGCGGCAGCAGCAACAACAACAACAACAACAACAGAGAGAGATAGAGAGATAGATAGATAGATAGATAGATAGATAGATAGATAGATAGAGAGAGAGTGTGTGTGTGTGTGTGTGTGTGTATGTGTGTGTGTGTGTGTGTGTGTGTGTGTGTGTGTGTGTGTGTGTGTGTGTGTGTGTGTGTGTGTGTGTGTGTGTGTGTGTGTCAGAGACAGAGACACAGAGAGAGAGGGGGGAAGAGATATGCGGATTGTTAAAATGGATTTCGACATGAAGTCAGGTACACAAAATGTTATGATGGGTAAAGGCTGGGCAAGTCGAGAGCCATGGCTAGAGTTTTAAATGTCCGCCAATCGCCTTCCGTACAGACTGCAACAGGGAGAGCATTCCACAGAATGCTGCCAACAAACTGAATTGAACGACGTCCAACGGGACCCGGGAGGAACGGAACTCTCAGCAGGCTTGACACTTGACCCCGTGTCGTCCTCAGATGAGGTGTGGCAGGGTCATTGATCGGCATGAAGAGATTCTTTAAAAGAGGACTTGTCTTGTCACTTAAACATTTGAAAACGAAGATGGCAAGCTTCTGGAAGAGAAGCTGTGGCAAGCTTGGCACACCCAGTAGCTCGAGAAGGGAGGCAGTCGGAACCAGAGTCCTTTGCTGCAGGGTCGCTCTGACACTGGATTTTGACAGGCGGTGGAGTTTACCCAGGAGCTGCTTTGAAAGACTGGAGAAGAAGCAGTTGGATCCATAGTACAGATGAGCCTGTAGCATCCTGACATACCAGACTTGGCGGGCTCTTAGGCTCAGGGACCTGCCGTGTCGCCATAGCTGTCCAATTACTGGCCCGATCTTGGGTGTGACATGGCTGATATGTGGCTGCCAGGAGAGGTCATTGTCGATTACAACACCGAGGTATTTCGCAGATGTTGTTGCTTCCAGGGGTTGTCCTCGGCAATATAACCTTTCTTGGACATCAGCACCGCCTCTTGGCTTTACAAACAGAACTTGGGTTTTCTGGGCATTCAGAAATAGGCCGATGTCATCTAGCCACTTGGCGAGGTTGGTCACTGCAGACGACAGAGACTCGCAGACTTGCTTGGGACACGCGTTGGAGCAGTCTAGAGCGATGTCATCAGTGAATTCCTGATCTGCCACATCCGGAGGCATCGTTGACTTGACGTCAGCAGTCTAAATTACAAACAGGAGTGGTCCTAAGACACTGCCCTGCGGAACACCGCGAGAGCAAGGAACAGTCCCTGAAAACTGATCCTGCAATTTGATCTGCTGTGTCCGGCCAGACAGGTAACTGCAGAACCCGTTGAGTGCAGTTCCCGAGATGCCTAGCTTAAACAGTTCGGTAACAAGTCGCTCATGCCTGACGCCGTCAAAGGCCTTTGACATGTCGACAAACACGATGCCGGTATACTTGCGCTCTGCCCGTGCCATTTGCCATCGATCAACAGCATACGTTAAGGCATCTTCTGTGGAGTGAAGCTTTTGGTAGGCGAACTGAGTAGGCGGAAGAAGTTGCTTGGAGTCCAAGAACTGCGTGATCTGATTTTTTACAAATGCTTCTGTGGTTCGGGGGTTAACTGGGAGCAGTGACACAGGGCGGTAGTTCTTTGGTAAAGTTGGGTCTCCACTCTTGAAGAGCGGACTGACGTGGGACAACTAGAAGGACAGGGGGAACTCATCCGCGGACATAGATATATTGATGATGGGTGTAAGTGTGGGGGGCAATGGTTAGATAACACTTTTGCAGGATGATGCTCGGAACTTGGTCATTGTCTGTTGCCTTGAAAGGGTTGACAGATTTCAAACTGCTTGCCACATCCTCGACTGTCACTACACTGAAGTCGGTAAATGCCCCTTCCGCCATTGGACCAGAGGGAGAACAGAGCTGAGGAGAACGCTGGAGATCATGGACACCGTCACCAAACAGCTTGCTAAGACCCGATATGGGTACTTCGCAAACATTTAATTACTGGTACATGTACATGTACAACGTAAGTCAAAGGACAGGATTTCACTGAGCAGCACAAAAGGCACACAAATGCATGTGACACGAAGCGCCTACTTAACACACACACATTATAATTATTACCTCTCTATGGTCAAGTGGTTCTAATATGAGCCAGAAGTCGTGAATTGTCGACATAATTATGACGTCACCGCTTTCAAACACAATCAACCGGACGCAGGCCACGCACTTTGTCCGCACCCTGCACTAACTTACTTCTTGGTCATTGGTTGGCCTCGGAAATATTATGCATCAATTGCCATTTGTTTTGGTGCGTTTCCCTGCAGCCTGAGGACATGTCCTAAGACTAGCCACCTGACATTCGGGAAATTTGCCTCAATCAGTGGGCCACTTTCTGTCGGCTTATACTGAAGTCATTAGTATTAGTGATTCGTTGAGAGACTCTCAACGAGAATATCGTCTTTCAATGACATGCGGGAGCTGACGCAGTTTGCATCACACCGTGTACTAGTATATCAAATGGCTTGAGCTGGGATTCTGTGAGACTCCAAAATGAGCCCATGGTAAGTAGCCAAATTAATTGTAGTCATTTGTAGGTGGTTATCGAACCCTCTGCTTTTTTTTATATCCCAGCAAAATACCACTTGAAATCCGGTGTTGCTATATGTATAAGCCTGGCTGTCTTCCTGATCTCCTATGACTCTACTACCTCCGACAAGCGAAACTTGGCGCGTTTTTTGCTTCAAATCACTCGAAGTAACTCACACTTTACAATCGAAAATAATGATTGACTCACCAAATTACAACTTTGTATTGCTCAACAAGGACATTAGAGACATCAGTTATTCTGAATCACTCTCCTCTGATTCAGCGATCGCAGCTTCTTGTGAAGAGGAATTGTCCCTGTAGTGAGACGAAAATGCGATTGCAGCGGATTCAGTTGCAGCAAGTACCTCTGCTGTGATCACTCTGGAAATATCGATGCCGCTCCTGTATTCTGTGCTCGATCCATGATGTCGAGGGTAGTCATTTCCGTCGCCTTTCTCCAGGATTTCGTCGTAACAATTGTGCAACACCTCCACACGCGCTGGGACTCCAACTTTGTGCCCGGTATTCTCACCAACAGCCCAAAACTGCCGGCTGCAATTCCTGGCGATTTTTCTTAGCCACCAGAGACACATCGCTGTGGAGGCTATTGAAAGAAGCCAGGTTGTTGACATTGATGTCTGGACTCTGTGCGGACTGAGTAACCACGTGAAGAGAGAGCGAAGTCCTTTGTTTTGGGTTGAAACGCGAAAGCACGACGATTCTCCTTCGCAGAATGGAAGCGCGCACCATTGTGCTGGTACACGAGAGACTGGCCTGCCTCAGCAACCCGTCTACCTCTGACGAAGTCTGAGCCATGTCCTACTGACCAGCTCGTCGCTTGGCTTCCTGCACCAGGTTGTGTCAAGCTACAAGTAGGTCGTACCTCGCAGCCTTGTGAAGTAATTAGTTGTGGAACGAACGCAAAAAAAACAACACCAAAAACGCGCCAAGTTTCGCTTGTCGAAGGTAGTAGTAAGAGTGTGACCCTGACACGCACCCATAACTCGTTGACGTGATCAGCTGCTCCTTGTAATTGTATGCAAGTACTAGTTCTCTCTTTTTATCTTGATTCACAAACAGGCTCCAGTGACCGAATTTACTGTCGAAGATCGGTGATAGCAAAACTGTGTGCACGTGACAGGGGAAGTCCCATTCCCGCATCTGGGTCGGAAGGTGGAGGAAAGTTAGGCATAGCGTATCGCAGTTCTGTTTCCAGGTAAATGATTACGAAAAGAACTGGGGACAAGGAATCTCCCTGCGGGGTCCCATTTTGTTGTTGAGTGCGTATCTCTGGTTTTCCTCTCTGACGGTCCAAGACCAGGATAGTATGAGTAGGCTTCAAGCATCTGCAGCCAGAGGATATTCTTGCCGCTAAATTAGGGAGGAAGCCAGATTGGATGACTCCAAAAGAAAATCTGAACCATCGTGCAGGCTGGGAAGCTATAAAATGGCGATTACAGATCCTTTCATTATGCTATTTTCACCACATTGTCTACACCTTTCCTTCTGTTCTCTTTGATTTCAAATTTCGATTTTCATCATCCTCCCGACACCCCAAGTCTCTTGTCCTTCCACCAACTGGCAATTACTTCGCTAAATCCTTCCTTTTCCTTATCGCTGTTGCTTGGAATAAACTTCCTGCTGATATACGTTCACTCGATAGTCCCACGCTATTTAATCGCCAGGTAAGGAAGCTGTATGAAGTTTACCATTTCTCAGTTTCCGGCATACCTAGTTTCACGTGTTGAACAATATACTCTAAATCCGCTACTGCGGTTATTTTGTTTTAGTGCCTTTCCAGTGTTCTATTAGCACCCCTGGTTCTCAATCTATTGTTCTTCCTCTCATTTGACTTAGAAAATATTTGATTTTGAGTTTTTTGCGCTCCATACATAATTTTATTTTCATTATTTTATTGGTTTGGTGAGACTCCCATGATAGGTATCCATTTACCTCTGGAGAATCCGTAAATAAACAAACAACAACAACAATCTTTTGTGGTCTGTTTGAGCCTCATTCGCATGGATTTGCCGGAAACAATACTACCCCGTAAAGTATACTGACATAATCTGCATGTAAGAAAGACCTCCGGAGAGACACTTGTTGGCTATACGGTTGATGGATACGCGTGAGACAATGCCGAGTATGTTGATTCGCTGCTGAAAACGCTGGCAGCGCGCCGTAAACCGCCTGTGGCTGCATACCACATCTGCGGTTCTTCTGTTTGGTCTAAATCCACTCTGGTACGTCAAGACAAAGTCATCAGCCTCGCTCTTGCTCTTTGCAGGCACCACCAAAAATAGGACCTTGCGGACGGGAATTAGTGGGAAAAATGGCCTGCGACTTGATGCTGGGTCCGGACTCGTAAGGCTTGCCTGGTGAGGGCATGAGTAGGCCTCCTCCGATTGTTGCTTGGTCTCTTGTCTGAACCTCATTGAATAGCGTCGCATGGTAAAAACCCTGCAATCGCCACGCAAAGTGGTCATTGGCTACCCCAGCCATGTATTGCTTGGAATAAAATAAAATAAAATAAATACATTTTATGGTACTGGAAAAATGCAGAACGCACATGTACATGTACTTCATCAGCTCTGCTGTATGGAACTGCGAGCGATAGTAAAGCGCCTTTTTCAACTTCTCGAGACATTATGAGAGTTGAAATCAGCAAACCAGTACTTTCGATCTGTACTTTTGTCCTGGCTGTTGCTGTTGAACGCCCTGTGAAGTGGCTTGTGATGATGCTAACCATTTCCAGTATTGCAATCTGTGGCAAAGTGGCAAAAAAGCGGCCAGGTACAACGGGGTACATGGATGCGGCTGATGGGGTTTCTCGGCACTTGTGCTAGTGGTTTTGAGAGTTACTAGTAACAAGTACTAGCATCCACTCACCTCTACCGTTAGACGCTGAATCTGACGCTAGGGTATACCGGGTGTGAGCGGCCGTCGTGAGTTCCCTTCGGGATCGGACACGATAATTTACTTTTTAATCACCAGATGGCCAATTCTCATATTGTTGTTTAAACGGATTGGTGCTGTTCACGCTACATCAATCGCACTACCTCGAACATCTTGGCGTTGTCCATCAGAGATTCAATCTTCACCTTCACTATTTCACCTTCTCGTGTCGTTGACTGTATACTTGTATTTTGTTGGCTCTTAGAAAGGGCTCAATACACGCGTATACTAGTAGTAGCATCTAGAAAAGGAACAACATGATTGTATCATGTTCTGTTGGGTAGACCCAGTCAAATTTGTAATGGATTCTTTGATCGTAACAGCGCGATAAAAGGGTTATAGCGAATTCAGCAATACCTGAGGAATTGTGGGTTGCACGGTAAATGAGGAGCTTACCCTTTCTTGTCGTTGATACGAACACTAAATCTTGGACTTTTACTGCCACTTTGACTTGAAAATCGACTGACTCATAACTGACACACAGAGCACACAAGAAGCCCAAGGAACATTAATTTTGACTTTGCTAATCTACATGCAGTCCGGCATCGGTCCGCCTTGCTACTTCTCCAAGTCAATTTCGTATCGCAATCCTAGATTGGCTAGGGTACCCCGTAAGGAGACCATACATGTACATGTAGGTCTGTGGGGACTGCCCTAGAGAAATATGAATAAAATGTAATACGACACTACGACTATACTTTGCGAGAAACGACCAATCTCTATCCAGTACACAGTGTTTCGGGGAATTCACGCCTCATGCGTGAGGCTGGAGCATGATGAGGAAGATTGTATAACTTCTAGTGTGTCGAATCCAGGCAAAATCATCACCTGGGATACAGGGTCGAAGATTTGATGGATTTCTGGTGTGCTTTCCAGTAGCATTGAGTCAGTCAAGTACCACCTCAAGTCGGCCGGAAAAGTGCGAACTGAAGTGTCGGGAACAAACCACTTTCTGTTTACCATAATTATCTTTACCTACCAGAATTTGGGCCAAGTGAAGTTGATTGCGTTTTCATGTGCGGGCACTTTTTTTGCCTCGGCAACAAACAAATCAGCCGAGTCGAGATGCCAAACCGATAGCTCACTGCAAAGACCCTGGCGTCCAGTCAACACATACTGCCCGATAGCGCCAGGGCCAAGGTGAAATCGGTTTCATTCGTAAGACATCAGATTGGCGATACTCCTCCTTCTTCTTGTCAGCTAATATGCAGTGTACATGTACAACTATTACACAGCAATGAATCAAACAAGTCTCTTTCCGCTGTTACTCCGAGTTTCGTGTCAAAACACTTCATCAGACAGCATGTACATGACAGCATGTGATGTGATGTTTTACTCCAACAAAGGCCTAATTCTTAATTTAACACACGCACACACACACATAATTATTTTATTATATATATTTCAAGATTACTCAACGCCAGCGAACGCCAATCAGTTTGATCTCCTATTTGAACACACGTATATGTGTGTGCATGATGTGCCCTAGCTCACTTATATGTTATACACGTAGATCATGTCCATGATGCCTTTCCTCTGCGCAGGTCCACCGCACTATTGTTTTTAACGCAGATGATGATGATGATGATGATGATGATGATGATTTTTTTTTTTTTTTTTATTATTATCAGGGAAGGCCTCTTTTACGGGCAAAGCAAAGCACAATCATCACCATGTATCAGTACAGTGAGTAGTTAAACCCAACACGAATGAAAAATGTGAAATGGAATAAAAACAATATTTGTAAAAAATAAATAAATTAAAATTAAAATTCAATATCGAACACGAATAAAATAAAATAAACAATATGTAAAAAATAAACAATATCGAACACGGAATTAATTCCGGAACTATCTACTCAACCAATTCATAATGCAATACCCGCACACTGCGTCAGTGATGGAACTCCGCTACCCGATCAACATGCAGAGACCACTCAATCACATGCTTAGATTTAGTTAGAGGCCGCTCTCCACAATGGCCAACTCCCTCATCGCATTAACTGGACGATGGTAGGCCGAACGTGCACCGCGAATGCACATTATGGCTGCCCTGAGCAAAGCGAAGGACAAGCGACACCGCACATAGGCCATTAGCTGGGCATACGGTCGATCGGCAGTTGCCAGCAATGCACACAACCGCTTAATGAATGCAGTACACTCCGGAGCACAACAACCCGCCGTGGTAAAGACTAGAGGGGTAAATGAACCACGGTCGACATTGTTGATACGCTCGGCATACTCACTCTTCTTGCGGCGCTCATGTTGCTTCAGAAGATCACTGACGGGCTTGCTCTTGTATGATGCTGCATCCGGGTGGAAGACCCGGACATCGAAGAACGCATTCTGAGCCCGGGTCCAGAACCCACGAGCTCGGACATCAGCCCGGGCGTCGTTCGCGGTGTTTGTTGATGCCGATAAAAACACCTCGCCTGTGATCGGAGCAAGTACAGGCTCGACTGCCACATCTGAGCATACCTCCGTCAGAAGATCCGCCACGATATCTCTTACTTCATTGTGGCGAATTGTCGGGAAACCTCCGCGGGGGCAAATCATCGCATGCGTGGCGTCGAACGGCTCCCCACACACACAGCTCGCTGGTGTGTCCAAGAGAGACCAACCATAGCGGAGAGCTAGAGCGTCGCGGAAGTCTCCCTTGGACAGATGGTGACCATGGTCTGCCAGAGGCAATACCCCGAGCCAACTCGACACGCCTTTCGTGGATAAACTCTCCAGCCGACGAGCCAGGGCAGGGGACGCACTGCTCTTGATCGTGACGAAATCATTCTGCTCCCTCTGACGACGGTCATGCGCTAGCCGTGTCTTCTCGCTTAGGGCTGCCTGGCGAACATCCTCCGTGGAGCTATGGGTGTATTGATCATTCTGGTGTACAATCTCCTCCACCTGAAGGGCCGTTACAGCTCTCGACGCAGGGAGCTCTGCCGTACCCATTTGCTGAAAACACGGCAGGGCCATCCCCCCCAGTCGACAGGGCAGGCGGAGAAGGTTCAATTCTTCTGGTAGGAAGGAATCACGGCCCGCTAGAGCAGGTAGAAGCTCCTCTGTGATCACCTTGTCAAGGTCGGTAAGGCATTGTGCAGGGAAAGGTACTGTACGCAATAGGTAGGTCCACCTACCACGTAAACCATGAGATATTGCAGCATAGGCAGCATGTGGCTCCGTTTTTGCAATCTCTGTAAGCTTCTTCAGCTCTTCCTTCCACTTCGCCACCCGTTGCTGCACACTTTCCGCGACAGCCTCTTCCGATCCAATCTCGGAGCCGAGATAACGCAAGCTCCCCGTGACAATCCGGATCCCTGTCTCGGCAAACACTTGGCGTGCTTCCTGCTCCAGCTCTGGCTTGACAAGGAGCTGGGTCTTTTCGGAGTTCGTGAAGTATCCGTATCGCCGTCCAATTGCCTGCAGCTCGTCCCACCACAACCGGATCTGTCTCAGCCTACCTGCTCCGCTGGAATCATCCGCATACCAGCTCTGCCGGACTGATGTGTGCTGCTCCTGGAGACGAGTGATGATCGGTATGGTGGCAACTGCGTAAAAGGCCATGGAGAGGGGGTCGCCCTGAGTGGTTCCCTCACTCGACTTGACTTCCCCTCCACCTGCAACAAATAAACGTGCAGCCGTTTGATAGGAGTTCATGATGACGCTGGAGAGGGCAGGACATAGCCGCTGGACATTGTGTAGCGCCGCTTCTCTGTTCAAGCTGTTAAATGCATTGCGAGCATCCACCAACAGCACTCCATCTGTCTCCTCGTCATTGTAAATCTGCTGCACCGCATGCACGGCCGCCTCTATCCCAGCTGGTTGGCCCGCACACTTCTGGATAAATCCGCAGGCTTTCTCAATATCCGGGGCTGCGACACGAAGTACCGCCTTAGCAACAATGCGCCTCAGCACCTCGCCAACCCCGATTGGGCGGACCCCAGGCTTCTTGTCCAGTGCAATTAGCCGACCAGCAAGAAATGGAATGAGGCCCTCCGATGGTATGACACGGGTCGCAAGCAAGCGGGCGCAATCAGCCATTGCTTCGCAAAGGCGTGTTGAGGCTCCTTTGTACGCCAAACACATGCGGCGCCAGGCAGCAGCATCCAGACCGGAAGGGCCAGCGGAGCCTTCTGTGTGCTCGGCGATAGACTTGAGGAGATCCGGGGTCAATGGGTCAAATCGAATGCCGTCCACCTCGGGGGGCTGTCCACTCAACAAGACTTCCGGGCTGGCAGCCAGCCTCTCTGGGTGCTTCTCCTGAAGAAGGTCCCTGACAGAGCTTCGGGTGCCGTCCTTTAGAGTGACCATGTCGTCTATTTTGAGCACTCCACTGTCATCATTCCCGCTATCCAATGAGCGCAGTGCATCGTGTACTCTTCCCTTCCTCATGTGTTCAGCAAACATGCGGGCTCTGTCACTCTCTCCTTGCCTCTTGCCACCCGGCCTAGAGCGAAACAAGGTGTCCTGCAGGCAACGGCCCTCCGCAAGCAGTGCATCCAAATCACCGCCCCGCCACAAAGCCATCCGCCTCTGAAGATGGTCAGCGTTAGCCTTAGCTTTGCTCTTACTGTGAGTCACCTGCAACATCAACGATGGCAAGACCGACAGATTATACATAGCACTCGCATTGGTGCCTGCCGAGTCAACGAAACTGCGAAGTTGTGCGGCAATGAGGTTGACAAAATCCTTTCCAACGGACCCTGTTGGAATCTTGAAAAATCTCTTCCTCCAATGCACAACCTCGTCAAACGCAGAACTGATTGCTGGGCTGGGCGGTATTGTTTTTAAGATTTACATAATTATTTATGCATTACATACTATGATCACGCTGGCTCCATCCCTTATTTCCTAAGCTACCAAGCCTACATGGAGAAATCTGGCCGACAATGCATGATCTGGCGTCACAGGTCATCAGTGCACCGTGTTAATAATTATCGTGATAATGGAATTTGATCATAGGAGATAGAACAGAAGCGGAACGTATAATTATACCCACATAATGATAATTATTACGCGTGCTGTGGTATTATTATTATTATTGATGTCAAATGCATGGATATGGATTTCCAATTTTCCGTGAGTTTGGGCTTGGAACACTACTACAGTGAAGAGCTGCGATTTGGAAGTGACTGTAAGTTCTCTTCATAGTTGCTGTGGAATATGGGAATTATTAAGGAGCCGTCACCTGCACTGTCGAATCTGGGATGTTTCCCATTCCCCGTCAAAATGGGCAGCTGGAGCGTGGATTCACGGGCTCGAACCGGAGGAACAAGTACTTGTACTCTAAGACGTGTCAAGAAATTACCCCCTCGAGCAGAAGTAAGAGTGAAAAACGTCTGCCTCCTCAGGTGATGCCGCGAAAGTTTGCACTAGGCACAGGCATCGAGGCCAAGTGGTCCATTGAGTTTTGTCAGGCAAACAATCGTGCTTGAAATACCCTCTTTTCTCAAGAACACCCCCCCCCCCCCCCTCCTTCACTGCTGCATGTTCGTGTCTTGTAGAGTTAGTATTTCGATAATCCATGGGACTTATGAAACATTCCCCCTGATAATAACTTTTGTGTAGAGGGCGTCGGCCAAGATTATGCTTCAACATACACTTGAATCTACATGTACATGTGCATTGGGCGTTATCCAGGACCAAAGCCAGTAATTCAATAATACTAGTTGACATGGTAAACACTGACGATACGATTATTATGCTACACCCTGATCAAGGACCCGGAACTCTCGCTCGATGATTTTTTTCCCCTCTTGTTCCCTTTCCATGCATTTAGGAATATTGCGTAGGAGCTACTGAGACAAGCATATGTAGGGCATTGCTACACCTGCGAGCCGAGCCACCTAGGATTAAGTCGTAAATGCAACAACGCTCGAAGAGGATATAATGAAACGCGAGGAACTGACACGGCGCATTATCATTACCGCTTTTGTGCAATAATCATTCTAGAATACAGCTGCCGTTGCATGCTCTCTGATAGCCAGTCTGTCTTCAGTTCACAATGGAGGAATACCAGTTGAAGCCGTCCGCTCATCGTCAAATGTGCCAATGTGCGTGTTCTTGTGGACAGGGAACATGGCAAAGCCAACTGAGATTTGCGGCGCCTCACTGCACAGCTGGAGCGGAGGTTTATGAAGATGACAGCTGGTCCCAAGCAGTCTTAGACCGAATGTTACCGGCGACATCTCATAGGGCTGTGTGTCGAAAACATGTGTATCCGGCCAAGAGTAGCAGTGTTGAAAGGAATTTCATGCCAAAGCATTTGGATATTTCCTCACGAAGTCCGACAAATGGGTGCGTCGAATCATATGGAACGTCGTGCATGGGACGTTGGGTGCCGGAGCCCTTGGCTCAATCTACTCCACCACTGCCGACTCCCCCACCGATTCTTCAACAAGTTTCTACAACACCTATCTATTCCTTTCCGTTGGGTGAATCGAAAGGATCATCTCATGACTTGAATTCGCACTCTCCAATTGGGATTTCAACGCATCATTTCGCGTTACCATCACTTCAAATCCGTACTGGCTCAGTAAATGACGAAGTAGACGTACGTAAGGTTGCTGAGTTACCTCCTCCACGCTCCCCATCACCCCCGCCTTTTCCACCAGGTTATCCCACTGCAAACATTGTAACACCTTACCAAGTCTCTTTTCTTGTAGATCCCAGCACCCTTCCACCACCCCGTGCGAGCATGCTAGAGCCTGATACCTTAATTCATGAATTTGGTGATGTACCTGCCCTAGCTAGCCTGCGTGAACATCCAAGTACGTGTATACCTGTCATCGGAAATGCTCAGGTAATTTACGCACCGCCATCTACAGTGTCCGCTCGGAGTAAAGAATCTGCCGTCGATAGCACCGTGGTCTATATGTCCGCCAGTGAGTTAGACGACGAGTCAGAGCAGGTTGCGCCGCGCGTGTCTGCCCTCAATGCCGCATCAGAAACGCCACCTGCTGAAACGTGTCCGTCGAATGGTAAGTCAAAACTACGAGTAAGCCGTGTTCTCTGATGGGTTGACCTACATGCACCTGAATTTGTTATCAGTTCTTGAGGCCGGGATATGTCTCAAAGTGTTCTGTGGCCTTAAAGCAGTCTGCTGATTATGTAGAATATAGAGGTATAGGCAAGAGTCGAGAGCTAATAGTGTGATTGCGAGCAAATTTGCAAGCTCAGGTAGGATTAGTACAGGCGTTTTCACGCTTCAAGTTATCATATCAACTTATGACGTTTTCATTAAATTTCATGTTAACCTACGTGTACGTGTGTACGGTCACTTCCATGTATCATTATTTTTTCTCATCTCCAGATGGTACGTCTGCCAAAAGCCAGCAGACCACTTCTAAAGGCAAGAGTGAGTCAAGGAGGCGGACACATAATTTGGCCGTCGCTGCTAGCATCATCATGCTGTTGCTGACCAGCCTGTGCATCGCCGCCGCTGTGATGGTAATCTACTTCAGGACGTCCGCGCAGCCAGCTCCGGGAACGTCCCCAATGACGTCATTTACAAGTATTGTAACACCGACATCGGACGTGCGAGTGAACCAACGGACCAGCGACGCAACAGGCATGCATGGCTTTGCAAGCACACTTGGAGTGACAGTAGACCCAGAACGTACGTACATGTAGGTAGAATTGAATTATAACTTCAATTTGATAATCAAAGAAAACTCTCGTAAAATCTGGAAATCCGACATGCTCTTCTTCTATCACAGCGCAGTAAAAATGCGTCTGGTTTCGCGGCTAAAAAGGAGACTGGAGTAAAATACCAATGTTGCAATAGATGCCAATAGGGTGCAACTTCACAGCGGAGTCTCCATGCCAAAAATGCCTTGTGAACTATTATGGAAACGATACTAAAACAATGTACACAGTAAAGAGAAGTACATGTAGAAAGAAAGAACGATTGCAAAAATGATTCGAACTATAAAGTCGTTTTTTGGATCGGAATTTGTTATCTCAATGGACTGCAATACACTCTCGTCTCATTCTATGCAGGGAATTGCAGTATAATGGAGGTCACGTGCGACAATGAGACGGAAACACTCAATCTGGTAAGTGCTGATAAAGTTTTTTTTATTTTTTTTACTTTGTTCACATTCCCAGCTCGAATATAATAAAGGATGACAATGGTACTGAGACTAGGACATATACGTACTGCATAGTGTTTTCCTATGTCACTATAATTACCCTCGCTTTAGGTGGATTGATGTGGTGAAATCCGACATCTCCCCTCTCGGACACCCTCGAGGATTGTCTCAACACTGCACGGGACAAACCGCTATGGCTGGACTTCGTTGACTATTGTGCTTTGGTGTAAAAAATGGCATGTGCTTGTCATGAACTGGAACCTGTATATCGTTTTTCGTATGCCATTCTTCCTGCTGCAATTTCATGATGAAACAGTTGACAGATGCGTGGAATCCATTATTTGGGAGACATGCGACCTGTATTTATATTATTATTTTAGTATCTCTATAGGCAAACATCAGGTTTGCCATCAAACAATCATACTGTTGAATTCACCAGCTAAAGTGAATTTTGCGTTGTCCACTGTTTTGTGCCAAGTGCAGGGCAAATGTTTTGATGATATGACCGTCCTTAAAGGTGGGCTTAACAATGGTGATGGCACCACTCCTTGCGACAAATTTATTGGATATCCACCATTCGACATCCACCATCTTCAATGGCACATGTTCATTGTTTTTGTACCATCTCTCCATTCATGTGTCTGGGAGACATTAATAGTCGTTAATGGCTGATCATAGTCGTTTTAGCATATTTTGTCTGATAATCTATTCTTTTTTGTATTTTCAGGTTGACTGCATCTGTGATTGTCTTGATGGGTGGACAAGATCCACGAACGGGGACTGTATTAGGTGTATTGAAGCGGGTTGCAGTGGCAATGCTACCTGCGACATTGTACTACGAGATGCTGGATCATCCCAGCCGAACGTCACTTGCCAGGTTAGTCATGGATAATTCAGAGAGCAGCACACCTGATTTTCTTGCCTGTGACCGTATCTTTTTTAAACTCCATGCATTCTGTGGAAGGTGCTGTTGTTAACATTCGACCCACTCGTATATCGAGAGACACACGCAGGTCTCTTTCTCATCTTACAGCATTACACTTTGAATTTTTTCTCATCATTTTTACGTTTGTTGAAACCCATTTGCATTGGATTCGATGTGGCAGGATCTTGATTTGCTGTGGAACGCACCTGTTACCT
The DNA here is from genome assembly GCF_964019385.1 of Sycon ciliatum. Classification (NCBI taxonomy): domain Eukaryota; kingdom Metazoa; phylum Porifera; class Calcarea; order Leucosolenida; family Sycettidae; genus Sycon; species Sycon ciliatum. The sequence goes on from NC_088645.1 coordinate 32,586,170, forward strand.
ACCCTCTGTTAAAACGTACCATTGCCTATTACACACCTTGTGCAGAGCACGGGTGTATTGATCCACAGTGAAGTATGATCAAAGAATAAGTTCCTTGGATAAGGAGACGGGCAAAAATGTTACGAGTTATGACTAACTGTCCACCAACGTTACCAGATCATACTTATACAGTCAGGTTTGGTGGACAGTTGGTCATAACTGGTAACATTTTTGTCCTTCTCCTTTTCTTCTATAATTAAATTGGATCACCATCTGAGTTTCCCGGATAACAAAAGAATAATATTATCTTAACCATTGGGAGCACGCGTTACCACAGTTCAACTGTACATTTGCCTAATGTCAGACACAGCGTCGAACAAGACAGTGTTCTTTGTATCTGAGGGACGTCTTATCCCACCACAGTTCACTACACTCGGGACTCGAATAACGTCCGTAATAAGCAAGAGATTATCTTATCAGGGTGCGTGCAAAGTGATTTCAACTGTACTCATTGTACCGTCTTCAATGTTTTGTGTACACTCCTTAGTGCGTGGGTGGATACACTGGAAATGGCGTGGACTGTATTCCAGAAAATATTGACAGTCGTCAGTTTGAAGATTCATGGTAGGTATAGTGAGGACCGATCCCCCCCCCCCCCCCCCCCACCAAGATCCACTCCTTATGTGCTCCAGCTTCATCGTCTACAGAGCCGATCAATGGAGTTGGTTCGAGCATCATGTGTCTGAGTGGGGCTCGACGAGTTTGATGGCTGTGCCTCCCTGGCTTTTGTGGAGGCTAAGGTGGCCCTTTGGGCTTTGGCCCGTGATTGTGTGAACTTGAGCTATGCTTCTCTAGCTCTCTGATCGCGTGTGACTTCATCGTAAAATATTTGGGAATATTATTGGGATTATTTACCTTGTACTTCAACAACAATTTCATTCTGTGAGTTGCTTTCCAATCACAGCGATCACAGGATTCTTCACGCCTGCAGGCATATTACGCAGTCAATGATTTCAGATTTATTCGCATAGCCCTGCATAACCAGTCCTTGCACTGATGTCTGCAGAAACTGACGTAGATCTAGACTGGGAATCATGTGCGCTTTTGCTTTGTACAACACATCTTCTGTCACCATTCAAGCGTCCTGGCCTAGAATTGCTTCAGCCCGTACAGCCAGTCAAATAAAAAGTGATGTTCGGCCCAACCTGATGTATCTTCCGGGATTTGAGAAGCAATTGTGTCTAGAGGGGCTGCTTGGCTTGTTTATCGAACATCCCTTAAGGTGGCTCAATTAGAGATAATGATAATGACGAACACAGACTGTTCTCCACGTAATGTTCGATGGACTCAACTAATGCTGCTGCCGGCAACGTATGTTATAGGGTACCATAAAGTGAACGATATTGGATTTAAAACGAATACCCGGAACACATAATATTCTAATTAAAGGTAGGACTAGTAAAAGGCGTTAGTATATGGGCAGCGAGCGGAGCAGTGTGATAGCATGTGCACATTGGACAAGTGCAGGTGAGAAAGATACACGTATGTGAGTGGGTATGCAATAAGGCCTTTATTAGTGCTAGCGTTTGATTGTTAGTGTGTCTGGTATCAGTTTTAGATCCAATATCGTTCACTTCATGTGTCAATATATGAAATATAGAACGAGTAGAAGACTGAGGCGAAGCCGAGATCTTCTTAAAACGAGGCCTATATTTCATATATTGACCGATTATGGGGGCAATAATATATTTATCACGACACGGCATATCTAAACTGTTTTAGCTTTATCTATAGGAAGAAAGAAATGTGTGTGATGTTGACACGTGTATATTCATCTGATATGATAATTATTATCGTTACCTGTTGACGCTCCAACAGTGCCCAATTTTAATCTACAGCATTATAACTCATTTGAAGAGTCCTACAAGAAGACCAATGATTGTGTGGGTTTAAGACTTGAGTGCGACGAGTTTTCTTACAATCGATGGCCATGTGAAGAAAACATGCCCCGCCAAAAAATAACAGTGTGAGGGGACACGTGCATGTAAAAGTTGGAAAACGTAACCGGAGTTCCCAATTTCCGTCCATAGGCGTAGTGCTAACGATTTCATCTCACTATACATTTCCGTCAGGATTGGCCAGCCAGAGTTTGTTGATTCAGTGCATATTATGCCAGAATGATGACGCCATAGCAGGACCTTTTTTTTACTACTAGTACGTGTTCTGACCAACCTCCCGTAGAACAACATAACGTCGTGTGCGAGAGCTCAATCAACTCCAGTCGAACGTAACTGGAACAGTCGCACAACTGGTGCACACGTGTATATGCAAGTACATGTACATGTACAACTAGTAGAGTAAGCTTGAACGTGTACCTTAAAAGTAAAAAATGTATGCATGCCAACAAAGAACAGAGTCAGAGTCATGACAAAACAGAGACAAACATTTCGGAGAAGAGGAGAAGAAATATGCATATAGGTTCTCGAAAAAACATGTTATATAAAGCTCTCTGGCACCATGACAAGTAGGGCTTGAGGTACATAATATGCTAGAGCCATAGCTAGTGCGCAACACATTCCAGGATTTGCAGGACCTCTTTCCTTTGACTCATCAAGAAGTAAGGTTCTACAAGGAAAGACACCCCTGACAGATATACATGCATATGCATGTAAATATGCAATGCATGTTTATCTTCCCTGCCACCTACATGTACACGTACGCGTGGAAGAATCAAACTACATGTATATGAATTAATTGAGAGGGACTTGTATAGGGTCAAATAAGATTCACATCTACTCTCATTGTGACCTAGAAGGAGATGGCATAAATTCGAATGGCTGACAATGACACTGGATAGAGAAGACTATAATTATGATTAATAATATTCTTGTATCTAGCAACTCTGAGGGATAAAAGAAGGCTTTGTTGGGCCAAAACTTGAAGCACAGTTGTAAAAACACAGTTCAGTGGACAGCTGCACGTTGAAAGAATGAGTGCGTTTCACTCAGCGTCATTTCCCCATTCACCCAGGCCATGATGCCGTCACGAACCGTCCTCGGAACTGTCTTGCGACTTTCTACCACTTCCCAGAATGGCCTGGTGCCTCTGGAGGCACGGAGAGCCGCCAAATTGAACAGCCCTCTGTCAGTGAAGTACTTGACGATGACGTGAAGCTCCTGCTTCAGATCAGCTTCTTGTCCAGAGTACAGTTGGAGAATGAAGGTGCGGACTGTGATAGATTCCTCTCCCACTGCATGGAGTCAGGGTGCAAATGAAGAAAAAGAAGATTCCAACCGGAAATGCACCAAGGGTCCAAAACCATAGAGCCCTATGTACCAACAGTTAGTCTAGAGGCTACTCTGGGGGGGGGGGGGAGGGGGGAGGGGAGGGTGGAGATATCAAGAAGGTGCCATTTCACTGTGCAGATGGGTCGGGTCAACGGGATTGTTCCCCAAACATAGAGCAGAGCATCTTTACTAGTATAATTATTAGGCTTCCGTTCACCCTGAGATTCATCGTGTGAGCTCACCTCGTACCCCCATAATGGTGCCCCTCCCAGTTGAGATACTGCCTAAGAATGAACGAGGCCTGATCAGAACACACTTACCGTTCTCATCACGGGGGCTTAGTCTGCGGCCTCTTGTTCCCTGCACTCTGCGTAGCCGTTCTCTCACAGCTTCCTGGCAGAGCGTGTAGATCTCGTCCAGGATCGAAAGCGCTGTCCATTCAGCACCTTGGTTTCGAAGCAGCGGTGTGCAGCCTCCATGGCCAGTGACTGTATGACAGACATACAATGGACAACAGTGGCCAATCGTCACATTCAGACAACATGGTTGGCCTGACGGAAAGTTCGGGTTTTCCATTTATTTCCTGTTTGATAGATGAAGATGTAGGGGTTTTTTGTTGATTTCTGTGTGGGCTCAGTATCTGGAGAGATGACATTATAATATTCCGATGCGGGAACGTTTCTTCAACATTGCATCGGCCATACACTTGCACGGTCAAGCTTTTAGAATGTATAGTGTACAGGTGAAAGATGCATAACATGGCTTCTCGCCTTTGATGATAAGCCCATTGTACAATGACGCAATTTGTACCCTGAACACCCCACACAGGTGACACAGCCACCTGAGCATGGTCGTCTGGGGAGTTGTACATTGCTGATCCCAGCGTACTCACATGCATTACTAATACATTCCATATTTGGCAATGCACAATGGGCTTATTGAGGGTTTTCTTTCAATAGATTAAATCTGGAAAATAACTTACCATCACGGAGAACGACATCGGCAGGGCTAAGTCTAAGTTCCTCTGGCGTCTTCCAGTTCGGAACTACTGGCTCGCAGCAATCAATGAGAAAGACAGGATCTGTCGACTCACTGCTGCCATCAATAAGACTCCGTGTAAGTTGCTTTAGATCTTGTTCACTGTAGCCGTTCGCTACAGCACGAGATGTGTGCGTGAGAATCCACACTCTCTTCGTCGAAAAGCCAGCATCACTAGCTTCTTCTGGGAGCACTTTTGCTAACAACAGCAACATACAATCAACAAATACACAGTACACAAATACACATACTGCAGTCATCATAGCAGTTAAAGTCAGGATTGTCCTCACAACATGAGCCATGAAGAAGGTGATCCTCCTCTTGTTGACCTCTATTCCTTACTTATACAAAATGTAATGGGGTAGGAGTAAGAGTGATCATACAATGTGAAGTCGAGCTCAAAGCAGGGGATTTTGTCGGGAAGGTTTCGGAAGCGTAAATAAAAAGTGCCCAACCAACGCCGAGGACCGCTGTCCATTCACAACATTGTTGCCTGTATACCATCAATTTTTCAAGCCCGTGCACGGGACAACAATGTGAGGCACCTCCACAAGTGACACTGACTCACACTGCTATCTGGTGTTCACGAGGTGTTTGTCGCACTGTTAACGGAGCGTCTCTTTACGGTTGTATCTCTGGTGATGTTTGTGCCTGGAGAGCACCATATATTTGGTGCTCTTCAGGCACAATCTTCCTCAGCCTACTCAAGCTCAACTGATGAGGGGTGGCATGAACACTGGAAATACATTACTTGAAAGCCGATCTGCCTAGAGGGCATGCACATTCAATCACAATGTTGAGATCTCAAGATTTATGGATGGCACTCACGGTTGTACAGGGTTCGTAAGTATGAGCAGAACCTCAGGCACAGCTCCCTCATCTTCGGTTTCTGACGTGGGTCTAATAGGTCTTCGCCGCTGATCACAAAGGCCACAACCTGACAGCCGTCCAGTACAGTGTCGTAGTCGATGGGTTTCTGCTGAGGGACATGGCTTTTGTGCTCCTGCGAAACCTCTTCACCATCCTGAATGTGCCGATGGAACATGTTCAGGAGGACGTTGTTCGCTTCGTATGGATCCTGGAGTGCAACGGACGGCGTATCTATCACCTTCAGGTAGGGATTGATGCGATGATGGGTCACGTGACGAGTTGTACATCCAGCTAGTGTGCTGCGTGACATGAAGCGATGTGTAATGGCCTTCTCCATCAGCTCCACGAGTGCTGTTTTGCCTGACGAATCCAAGCCGAGAAGAAGTGCGTGCAGTGGCTCCATGCCGGGACCGAAGTAATCCAACACCTCTCGACACAGCTCCTGCTCCGCACCGACCGTTAGCCGTTTCCTCACATCTGATATTTTGGCTTTCAAATCCGCCTTGGCAGCCACCCTTCGCCGATTTGGTCTTGTCAACTCGCTTTCTTTTTGATCGTCTGTTTTGTCCAGCGTCTCTGTCCGATGCTGTGATTCTTGGATAGGAACTTTCGTCGTTCCAGTTTCTACATGTGCTGGAGTGAAGAGCAGATAACAAAAACAAAAAAACATCCTGCTAGTTTAATCACCAACTTCTTCGCAATGAGCAACACGTAGAAGGCAAAATGGTATCCCAGTGCCCAATTTTCGTCGTCAATATTCCATTGAAGCAACAGAAGGATTCACTACATGCAATAGCAGCTCTTTAATTTATTTGATTAGCCAAGTATGAGCTGTTTTAATCATCTACTTCGGGCAGGGTATTATAGATACTTACGAGTCTGTCGTGCCTTCGCCCAGTTCAGGTCGGAATCTGGTTGAAACTCTCTGACTTGTATCGGCTGATCCTGGCCCAAGCCCTATAAGCAGGCACACCCAGAAGTAGAACGGGATACCAGTTAGAGAACAGCACAGATCATGTCTCTACGCTTTGAAAACATGAACTATTTGCATGTATCTGTATGGTCCAGCAGTATCAATTTTGTCAGGCACTGCCACTGATAACAAGGCATGAAGCATGTGAATTTGACTGGTCAACAATCCCATGCAAACGCGTTGTGGCTGGTGCACGATGTAACCGACAATGGTAGGTTGCAAAACTGCACAATGGGAACAAGACTTGGCTAGGAAGGACACTGAAAAAGTTTAATATTCCGACGATTCGATGTCTTCTTCAAAATGAGGATGGTTAATGAAGCAGCACTCTTTTATTGAATGGAATTTTATGCATAAAGCTGGTGTAGGACGTCTGAAGGAGAGCAGTAAGTCTATGAATTAACATATAGCCGAATTGTGAAACGCATTGGCGCCAATAGGTACTTGAATTGCACACTATATCACAAGAAGGAAGGATTTTCCCCTTTGACATCCAAAGACCGTAAACATTCCAACCTGGTGACTAGCATTGTTGCTAGAAATATCAGAATACTCCGTTGTCGCCCCGGAAACGGAACGTCTCTGTAGATTTGAATCCCTGGGGATGTTTGGGCCAGAAGAGCAGTATAAGTGGTGCTCCTCAGGCACAATCTTCCTCAACCTAATCAAATTCCCCGAAACACGGTTTAGTGAGCAGGGAGTGGTGCTTTCTTGCAGATTTGGTGAGTGGACGGTTCGATGGACTTCTTCTGTGCCCTGGATGGCAGTCGTGAATTAATTGTCAAATCAAGTCGACGGAATAGCATAAGCTTCAGTGTGGGGCGCAAACCATTTCCTAACAATCATCGCCAAAGTCGCAACCACTATTTCGTTTTGTTCTGCCCAGGGTGGGCTTGCGACTAGCAAGTTTGGAGGTGACAGCATTGTCAATGATGGAGGGTCCTGGACGTCTGCTCCCATTGCTAACATTTTGCATACTTCGAAGTAGCTCGATAATGCAGCACAGATATAGTCTACAAGCGTGTAGATACGTAAATGATCATGGAAAAGAAAAGAGTTTTGACCGTATCTGAGCTGTATTATACCAATAGCCGTGAATTCTGGGGCAGAATATCAGAAATTCCGTGCAGAATTCTGGGGCTGAAAACAGTAAATTCTGCGGAAATTGTGCAATCCGCGGAATCTCGGAATTCACGGGGGACAGATTATAGAGCCATGTGAAATGGTAGTATTTTTTGATTGGGCGAATACAGTTTATCACCTGGTGTTTTTCCAAGAACCCTGGGCACCGCGTGCTGATTTGAGAATATTATTGTAACTTCTCAGTGTACACCTTGCCTAGTTTCTTGCATCCATACTACTCCGTATAAACTACAATTGCCAAAATTATCAATTACAATATCAGTATGACCTTCTCTGATGAGCCTTTGACAGGCGACGCAGCTGTCAGAAGGAAATATTATACCCATGACCCCTTTGTTGCTTGAAATTACTGGTGTGAGTAATGGCTACCGAGGGTAGCAATGGTCGGCTTTAGAGTGGAGAGAGGAGGAGAGTTAGTTTGTTGTATTATTCAACAGCCCAATGGTACCGTTGACAGTTTTATTGATATTCAGACTGACTTATTGAAATTTTAATCAGATTAGATAGAGAGGGAAGCAGCAGCTTTCGGCTGTGTACAGATCTTTCATTAGCGAGACGTATTTCCCTGATGAATGTCTCTAGAAACTTGTTAGTAAACTTTATTATCCATCTTTTATTTTTGTTCATTTCTACGTCCAATGTCCGCTTTGCTGATCGCCATAATAAAGATATTTCATCAATGACCACACCAAAACTGCTTTGCTGGTGGTATGCTGCAGCAACGTCGTGTGCGGGCGGCTGGGGAGCACAGCTCTGGTGTGGTGGCTGATGAAATTCATTTAGTCATCAGATTCAACGTGATGATGCGGAGGTTGCGTGTTTCAACACGACGGGTTTCAGTAATTTACTTACCTGCCTAGGCGCAGCTCCTCTGTGACCCACTTGTCCTTGTCCTGCCCTGGGTCTCGAATGCTGTGGAAATCGACCATTGTGATTTCTGACCGACGCAGCACTTCCAGAAATACGCTCGCCTTGTTGATCAGCCATCAGTTTTGCAATAAAAAGATCTTCATATAGGAGCTAAACTACAAAGTGTCTGGAGTCTTTGGTGCAAATACCTCAAAAAGGGCAGAGCTTACTACACGGGGCAGAGCAACAGAGACCAAAAATCGTTCTGGTAACTCCGAGTTTCGTGTTTCAAAAAACACTCATCAGACGTAGGAGCAAACAGAGAGCTCCACAATTTTCCATGTGGAATAAAATAATCTGTCCCTATATCTTCTCACGGCACCAGGCTGTACGTTTTTGTACTATTAGCAAGGCCCAGGAAATAGAAACAAACGCCGACCAGGAAATTCTTTCCACAAGTTTTAGTGTCAGAAGTAAGCTGTTGAACTCAGTCCACCCGCTTTGATGCTAAAGCTGATACGTTCACCGCTGCACATAAAACCACTTGCCAGTCACGAACATGTTAGCGCTGCCAGCAGGCCGACACGAGCACCTCTGCTCAAACGCTAGGCATACTGCGCATCACCCTCTTCAGCACGCACGTCCCCTAACCCTAGCAGTACATAGAGTGCCTGCAGCGATGTCCACACGTTCATTGTTTCCCGCCCCTCATGCGAAGTAAAGCTCCAGGATATCGAAACACGGAAAGCAACTCGGGAGAAAGCAAACTTTTCCGCTCAGTATTTTCATCATCTTCTGTTTCTTAGCAGTCGTCTCCTCTGAAGGGGGCTAATCGACATGGGATCCGAACAATCGGTAAGCATAAACGGATGTTACGCTTGATCTCCCGCTGGAGAAATAATGCTTTATCAAAATTGCCATTGTCTCTCTGTACGCTGAACGTTTAGTTTCTTACGAAAGAGGTAACGGTAAGGAAAAGAAAAAGAGCTGGTTGCTGAGATGGAAAAATGGGTAAGTTCAAAGTTGTTGTTCCACTAATGCAATGGTACAGTTTTAAACGGTCCTCAACCTGACGGAGCTTTGTGTTCATGGGAATTATCCGGCATTATGTTTTGCTTGAACACAAACCTTGTTCCTGATGTAGATTAGCCGAAATTCAAATTGCTTGCTCAAGGCAATTGGCCAAAGTAAAGCTGTTATGTTTCACCCTTTTCCGTATGAAAATATGAAACTTCTATAGGCTGCTAACCTGTGTCAATCTTTAGTAAATGAGGTATCTGATTGCGAAAACGAAGTGAAGTGTGTCTTTTAGAGTTTCATGATGCTTCGATAGTCTACTTGCTGAGTGGGATAGTGTTTTTGTACTTCGCTATGCAGAGCTCAATGACGTCACTTGTCAGTTTGAGCACTTCGACATGCTACATTCGGCCCTGGCTCAAATCTGGCTTTGGAGAAAAAAATGTATTGCTATCATGTTCGGCATCATTTTTTCTGTGCTGCGCTGGCGCATGGCGAGTTCACAACGGACAGTTCTGTCCGCAGACTGAGTAGCGACATTTTTCTTTCTTTTCCTTTATCCAAAGACAACTTTATATGGCAAACATGAGATGCAGCAAGGGAAGCGTGCACAACATGAATGAGATATTGAGGTTGTTTTCACCTGACATGGTTGGTCTACAGTAAAATGAAAATGTACGTTCCAGAACTGTGGTCCGTACAAGGTCTGGACATGTCCGGGAGGATGGGATTCGAATTTTCTACAATACAGTGAAACCTGTCTAAGACGACCACTCAAGGGACCTTGAAAACGTGGTCTCTGCTACCAGGTGGTCTCCTTATCCAGGGTCATTTGAATGGAAATAGCGTCCCCTGGTCCTGGTATCAGTGGTCTTAAATGACAGGTGTTCGCCTTGAGAAGCGGTGCGTTCGCGTCTATCCTCCAACTGCGCATCCTCCTCTCAAGTTGGCTGGACGCTCGTGGTCTTGTACTAAATGCAAAGAAGAGCAATGTATTGGTTTTTAACAGCAGCAGTGGGCAGCAGCCGGACGTGGTTGTACGCTGTCGAAATGATGTCCTTCCGCACACCACCAGCGCGAAATACCTCGGCATCTTGATCGATGAACGAATGGCCTGGCAACCGCAAGTTGACCGGTGCATCTCACGCACTGCTAGGAAGATTGGTATTCTGTGGCGGGCGCGACGTTGCCTCACTCTAGCTAGTCGAAGAAAGTACTTCCTATCTGTCATCATGCCGGATTTGACTACGGATCGTCCGCCTATGGCTCTGGCTTGACCCACAACCAGCTAAACCGCTTGCAGGTGGCCCAAAACCGCGCAGCAAGGGCGGTGTTCGGACGACCACGATTTACCAGGGCCAGTGACCTCTTGGAGAGGCTCTCTGTTTATCGCGTGGACGAGGTATATCGCCAGAAACTGCTCGTGCTGGTATGGCGGTGCGTTCATAACCGTGCCAGTCCTCCTCTGCAGGCACTGTTTGTCAGCAACTGCGGAGCAACTCGCCTTCAGCGCAGTCTGGGCCTGCAACAACCAATAGCCAGAAGCCGAGCAGGCCAATGCCGACCGGCATCTCGCGGTTGCCTGTTATGGAACCATATACCTGACACGGTGCGAGCCATGGACAACATCCCAGCATTCCGCCGAGTTGCCATTCCCTACACGTTGTAGACTGCTACACAATTGGTCACACCATGGTATTCAGTACCCACGAACTTTGCAAAGCCGCGCCGATAATATGATAATGTACCGTGGTGCATGCACCGATGGTACCACCACTTCGTAGACTGCCTCCCGTTCATTTCTGTGCTCCTGTCTTTATTCTCGTCAGCTGTGTACATCACTACGAAGTAGTGGTTGCGACTTCGGCGATGATTTGTAAGAAAGGGTTTGCTCCCCACACCGGAGCTCGCGCTATTCCGCCGACTTTACTTGACACTTGACTGACTCACGACTGCCATCCAGAGCACACGAGAAGTCCATCGAACCTTCGACTCGGCAAACCTGCAAGAAAGCACCACTCCCTGCTCAATACACAGTGTTTCGGGGAATTCACCCCTCATCAGTTGAGCTTGAGTAGGCTGAGGAAGATTGTGCCTGAAGAGCACCACTTATATAGTGTCCTCCAGGCACAAACATCACCAGGGATACAAACTTACAGAGACGCTCCATTTCCAGCGCGACAAACACCTCGTGAACACCAGATAGCAGCGTGAGTCAGTGTCGCTCCTGGACGGTGAGACCAGACGTTGAGGACCCTCGGTCATTCACAACGCTGTCACCTCCAAACCAACTAGTCGCAAGCCCGCGCTGGGCACAACAGTACGAAGTAGTGGTTGCGACTTCGGCGATGATTTGTAAGAAAGGGTTTGCTCCCCACACCAGAGCTCGCGCTATTTCGCCGACTTTACTTGACACTTGACTGACTCACGACTGCCATCCAGAGCACACGAGAAGTCCATCGAACCTTCGACTCGGCAAACCTGCAAGAAAGCACCACTCCCTGATCAATACACAGTGTTTCGGGGAATTCACCCCTCATCAGTTGAGCTTGAGTAGGCTGAGGAAGATTGTGCCTGAAGAGCACCACTTATATAGTGTCCTCCAGGCACAAACATCACCAGGGATACAAACTTACAGAGACGCTCCATTTCCAGCGCGACAAACACCTCGTGAACACCAGATAGCAGCGTGAGTCAGTGTCGCTCCTGGACGGTGAGACCAGACGTTGAGGACCCTCGGTTCGTTGGACTTCTCGTGTGCTCTGGATGGCAGTCGTGAGTCAGTCAAGTGTCAAGTAAAGTCGGCTGAATAGCGCGAGCTCCGGTGTGGGGAGCAAACCCTTTCTTAGCTGTGTACATCAGCAGTTCAATTCTGTGCTCCAGTCCTCTTTATTCTCGTGAGCTGTGTACTTGTTTTGCTGTTTGTTTGGTTTATTTGAATTTGCTCAGTAACCGTGTACTTCAGCTATTCTCTCCTCCCTCTTCTGAATTTGACTCTCAGCTGGCCTTCTCTCCTCCCATCCCCTTACATTGTATTGGGCCTCCGCAGCTCCCCCCCCCCCCCCCCCCTCCACGCACACACTACATTGTCACATAGCACAACTCAACCATTCGCTACCCTGTTATTGAGCACCCCTGCTCGTTTGGTCTCGCGAATCCAAATAAAATCAATCAATCAATCCTGGAGTTGCTTTTATATTCTTCCAATCTGAGGGCTCCACGGAAGAAGACGGTGACCAGGCATGATGACTTCGCACATCTGTCGCTATGCTCCTTCACGAGACCTGTTTCTATTTTATTTCTTTATTGAGGGATCAGCGTTCCTTTTGGCCGTCTGAGTAACTCAATAATATTGTAACTCATTATGTGTGGGTTGTGTGTGTGTGTGTGTGTGTGTGTGTGTGTGTGTCGTTTTGCAGTTCGATGAAACAATGAGGATGTACGAGCGGTATTGCCTACGACATAGGCCTAACCGCCAAACGCGTGAATTGTTTACAGGTCTCAGCACCATGGTGGAGTTTGGCACACTTCGCATCTTGTTAATTGGTCGCGCTCATGCCGGAAAGAGTGCTACAATCAACAAATTCCTGGAGGTATTCGGACAGCCAGAGACGCAACAGGTTAATCTGCCATATTCTTGCATTCACCAATTCCTGACATCTTGGCCGAGTGTTGTCCTGGAAATCTGGTCTCGAAGTAGAATACAAGGCTGGCTTGAAGAAAGTGCATATCCGCCTTGAGCATGCTATTGCCGCTACAATATCAATTTATATTTCTGCTACAGCAGAGTTACACCTTATATAACATCGTTCCAAAAAGAAGATAATGATGGCAATTAGTGTGAAGTAACTACAAGAGAGTTGAACCGAAAACAGAATTATGTAAGACCTTATACCTGTCGTGCACCGCATCAAAATAGTGTGTCAAATAATGAAGTAAGAAATTAATAATAAAAAAACTACTTTGTAACTCGGATGTTGAGCCATAAATAAATGTAGAAAGGAAAAGGACATAAGGATACGAGTTAAGAGTAACTCTCCATCACTGTAACTGGATACTATAGCTACTTTGAGGTAAATTTTAATCAGGCTTGCCGATAGGGAAGTACTGTATGCAGTTTGTAGGCCCCTCTTGTTGCATGCAAGTGTGAAATGTTCTGTACTCGTAGTGGGCACCCAGAGCAGCAAGGAGTCGACAGGCCAGTTACTTACCAAAGGGGGATTTGCGAGCCTGCTGTGAAGGAAACCACACACACTCATAAAACTAATGTCATACAGAACTGGATTCATGTAAATGACTCCGAACTGGCTATGATAATAGCGTGTTGAAAACCGATAAAAGCATTCTTTAAATTGTACTGCGCACCCTCATCTACGATTTTAATGCTGGTGAGGAATGCCAGTCTACAATTAACAGTGTGGTTATAAGATCACCCGAAACCTCGTTATATAGAATAACAAACATTTGATTGACCCCAACCGGTAGATTTTGACTGGGGTATTGTTTGGTTTTTGGCAAATGCCTTGCAGGAATATGATTCTGGAGAAGGTGACAAGCGTGTAACGGATGTACTGCTGGAAGCGGCCGACATTGCTGGAGAAGGAGGAGTTTTCTTGAGATCTCCCCAGGGCCAGAGTGATGACTATCGCATGAATGCTACCAAGGTCCGCGCTCTCTTCACCAATCAGCTGCGCGACGGTGATATCTATAAACGAGAAATCAGGCAAACTGCTGAAAACTACACGCCTGATGAATGCCATGCTGTCCTGCACATCATCCGGGCAGACCACGTAATTATCACGGATATGCTAGACGAGGAGCTGGATGAATTGAGGTGCACCCAAGATGTCCTGCGTGAACTTGGTACGTGCGGGCATGCTTAATTTCAAACACCCTTGTGGAGGTCTAATTCTTCTCCTACCAGTATGCGTATTTTGCATGCAGTGGGATTTAATTACATGTAGTTCCATTCCTGTTTACGCTAATGGCATACAACGTATAGTCTTTCGTACTGTGAATATGACCCTTATTGACACAAATTGGGATAAGAAGTAGTTCAGCAGTTCGGGCGTTCCCTTCCTTTTTGTCCATGTGGGTCCATCTTATCAGACTTCTATGTAATGAGTAATGAAATCGAGGAGTGTGTGTGTGTGTGTGATTGGGAGGGGGGGGGGGGCTAGGACAAATACCAGTCTTGACTTACTGCTTGTACAGTACGAGGGGGGAGGGGGGGGGGGGCATGGGACAAATACCAGTCTTGACTTGCTGCTTGTACAGTACGAGGGGGGAGGGGGGGGGGGGCATGGGACAAATACCAGTCTTGACTTGCTGCTTGTACAGTACGAGGGGGGGGGGGGGGCATGGGACAAATACCAGTCTTGACTTGCTGCTTGTACAGTACGAGGGGGGAGGGGGGGGTCATGGGACAAATACCAGTCTTGACTTGCTGCTTGTACAGTACGAGGGGGGAGGGGGGGGGGGCATGGGACAAATACCAGTCTTGACTTGCTGCTTGTACAGTACGAGGGGGGAGGGGGGGGTCATGGGACAAATACCAGTCTTGACTTGCTGCTTGTACAGTACGAGGGGGGAGGGGGGGGGCATGGGACAAATACCAGTCTTGACTTGCTGCTTGTACAGTACGAGGGGGGAGGGGGGGGGGCATGGGACAAATACCAGTATTGACTTGCTGCTTGTACAGTACGAGGACATTATGTGTTACATGTATAACCAACCCTGGGCTATAAGGAACTAATTATCCTGCACAATGGTGGCTGTTATATCAGGGGTCGACTGTGCATATTCACATCAAGGGTATGCACGCATGCGCACAAACTGCATTGCTCTTGTTCATTATGCAAGCTTCATGTCAGTCCTGACCATTTACAGAATTAAAAAGAATCAAAACATTGCCCAAAAATGGTTTTATTCCATCCAACAGATTCAGTTGTCAGAGTGGTTGCTGAACCGCGTCAGACTAAATGTTTTGCTTGGTCCTAATGTAGTTTACATCAAATTTGATATATATGTGCTTTGTTCTTTAGGTGTTGTTCCTGTGACGATAATCACGAGGTCTGGAGAGGAAGAGTACAAGGATAGTGACATGGAACTCCGGCGGCAGGTAGCAGCACGTCTGATAGGCTCGCCACTGGAGTACACGTTCACCATCGACAACACTAAGCCCGAAGATGATCCGATTCGCCTGGAGAGGTTGCGCCTGACGCTGCTGCTGGCGTTACGGGCCAGTGTGATCCTAGCCGAACAGAGACTCCACCGCAAGGAGCTGCAGAGACGTCGAATTGCCCGACCACAGCCATCTGAGGACGGTACGTGACATTATTCACAAGTTCGTTTGTCCTGTCCCATTGACATTTTAGTTTGGGGTACACCTGTACATTTTTTAAATATTTTTCTACATCTACTTGTAAGTTTCTTAGTTTCTCAAATTGCCATGGATGTCTGTGAGGCAAAAAGCATGAATCATCGAGCGGCATAATTATGTGCATTTTGCATTGTGTAAAATCGTCTTGCTCTCGTAATCTCCACACTTGGTTCAATTTCCTCTGATGATACGATCAAGAAATAAACCTGAAACCTTTTGTCACCTGCGTGGATTCACAGGAAGCGTGAGTTACCAAGTCTGAAGAAAATGTTCAATTGTCTCTGCTGGAATGACAGCTGCACCATAGCTCAAGTGGTTATAGCATTGCTGGCCTCAAGCGAACGCCCCTGGTTCGAGTCCTGGTGGTAACAGTCGATTTTTTCTTCCGACCTTACCTGTGTTTTTTTTAATCTTCTCCCTCAAATCAGTGAATCTTTTTTTGTTCACTTTTTCAACTTTCAGGAAAGTACGTCGTGGCAGCATTTCTCAAGTCCATTGCCTCACGATTTGGGTGGCCGTCCACGCTACTGGAAGATGTAGAGCAGCGCTTGGCTGCAGTATGGCTGAATAGAAGAAAGAAGAACTTGGTGGACGGCGATTTCATCACCCCGGCTGAGTTTGTCTCAATACTGGCCTCCCGGAACAAAGAAGTATGGGACAGAATCTTCCCGCCTCTGGCCGCTGATGCATTGGAAGCACAGGTGAAGTCACAGCTGCACGGCTTTGCTGAGGACTGTGGGCTAACGAACTACGCTGAACTCGCCCTTCCTACTGTCGCCGATCGTGAGTTGGTCACCGCATACCTAGAAGCCTGCCCACCAAGGGAGGAATAGACAAAAGAAATAATAGATCCACGTTTGCTGTGGTCAGGCACGACCCATGCTATCCGCTTGTCAGAGAGTGGTAAACGATTAAAAATTGAAAGATTCACTAGATGTACTGCTAGTTTGTAAGTGTTCAAGCATTCTTTGCATATTGAGGTAGTGGTATATGTATATCAGCATTTCAAACTGTTTTTAAATCTCGATTTCTCAATGTAAAATGAATAGAATTTTATGTTCGTATGTCTTTACCTATAGAAACAAATTGCCACTCACTTTCACATCAGCATCTCAATTACTTTTTATGTGGAACTTTCTTTCGATACTTACTAACCTACATTTTCAGCTTCACACTTTCCTTCGCTACGACGGGTTTTTTTCCAATATGAATGAACATTGCTCTTCATAGATTTAAATTGTGTGAATGGTATGCGAGCCAGCATTAGCTGGACTTTACGTAAAGAGATCCCAATTTAGTGATTCTCCCTTCCATCCTGTAACTTCATGCATTTTAGTTCTTTCCCAGTGGCCACGAACTCCAATCTGGTTAGAGGAGGAAAAGGGTGGTTAGACCGAGTGCACTCGGCCAACGTGAGGTCTCAGATTCATAGTGAACTCGAGGTACAATTGTCATGAGAGAAAAAGAGGAGAGGGGGGGGGGGGGGAATTAGTTTGAATGCCAGGGGGGCCGTATGAATAAAAAGCGAATCACAATGGCTTTCGTTAAAACCTTTTTCTGCGCTATTTCTCTCCCCATCTCGTCAGGCTAGATTATGCTCATTTCAGGTCGGGGTTAACATCGGTAATCCCTTCCATCCTGTTACTTCATGCATTTTTAGTTCTTTCCCAGTGGCCACGAGCTCCAATCTGGTTAGAATTAAGGAGAAAAGGGTGGTTAGACCGAGTGCATTCGGCCAACGTGCGGTCTCGAATTCATAGTGAACTCGAGGTACAAATGTCATGAGAGGAAAAGAGGAGGAGAGGGGGGTAGTTTGAATGCTAGGGGGCACGTATGAATGAAAAGCGAATCACAATGGCTTTCGTGAAAACAAGCATCGAGTCTATATAACCATAATAAAAAGTAGTATTAATTTTAAACACAATGTTTCAGGAACGGAAATGTGCTATTAACGGCCTGATAGATGCTGGACATTGCCTGAGAAAAAGCTGCGAAATATGAGAGAGAATGTATATCAGGCACACGTTGTAAACAACCAAGCAACATTAGACTGTGATCTACGCATTTTGAATGTCTCATTAGTATTGACACAAATCATAGGTACGTGGAGTGCAATATAGGCAAAATTGGCTTTCTTCCTGTCGGCTGAATACTTTGTGAGGACGATGTGCACCGACATGCTTGCTAGTTTTCGTGTGTAAACACCCATATGAGATGATACATGAAAACAACCAGGCCAAAAGCACCAACAATGATGCCCAGGACAACGAGGCCAGCAAATCTAGCATCCTGGAAATATGGTTCTTTTCGTGCCTAGAAACATGAAAACGAGAAGGCAGAGAGATAGAAACCGGACTAGTAAAGCACATCTGAACGTTATAACTGTCTAGTAACAGTTTGATAACGTGGGCGTAGTGAAATGATCTAAGACCCTGGTTGAAAAAGAGAGGGTACCAAGGCCATGTCTGGTTTGGAAGCGGAAGGATTTTTACTGCCATACAGTGCACCCTACCGCTAACTGAAAGCTCGTGGCCAGAGACCAGGGATGCAGTTGATGAAATTTTCAGGCTTTGACCACTTTCGAGGTGGTTCTGGCATACTCACCTCCTATCCCTGGTAATGGTGGTACTCTAAGGAACTAAACTCGGTGGATTTGGGTCTAACGTTGACCGGTATGTTTCCTGTTTTTGATCCGATGAGAGAAATAATGAATTGTTTTTTATCCTTTTTTACTGGGCGAAACTGGGATAAAAATCTAAGTTCTTTGGTGAAACATCACTTCCGCGTTCGGTGTGTTATGCTACGCAAAATGTATCCCCCCCCCCCCCGGCTCGGTGCTGGAGAGAACAGCAATAAGAGGCAAAGGACAATTACGAGAAAAGAAAATAGAAGGAGAAGCCAGAGGGCCAGATAGTCTTGTAAACTGTGGCGTCGTTACCATGCGACAGTTGCACAAGCCCCAGGGCAGTATCTTGGGCCATACGCTGTTTTTAATTATGTGAATGACGCTGCCGATGATCTTGTTGGCAATGCTAAGCTTGAAGCCTATGTGGATGATACAACACTATACAGTTAAGTGTCCTCAGCTCATTGCCCTCGGGAACCTGGACAGACCTTGCAGGTATCTACACACCGCCTGCATGAGTGGGGTTGCCAGTGGAAAGTATCGTGCGATCCCCCAGGCTATGGCTGCTGCCCTCCGAAGCATTCACCTAGACCTACCCCAATCCTGTTTGGTGGCACCCCTGTACCGGATGAAACCAACATATCATTGCTTGGAGTTCGATTTGGCTCCAAATTGCTAGTCACTTCAGGACCGTGACCATCCACGCCCAGCAGCGCCTGGGCTTTCTCAGACGAGCGGCTCACATTCTAACGCCAGGTGACCGAACGATTGTCTACAAGGCATTCGTGAGGCCCCTGATGGAGCATGCCCCGCTTGTGTCGATGGGCACGCTAGCCAGCCACATTCAACGCCTGGATAATGAGTGTTCAACGCCGCGCACTGCGGATCATTGTCCCTGGAGCAATTCTTCCCAGTCTGGCTGTCCGCCGGACTGTTGCTGCTCTCTCGTGCATGTACAAATTGCATTTCATTACTGGTCCTCCGCAGCTACTTGCTGTATTGCCACCGCATCGCGTTTCTCTTGCCAACCCCAGAACCAGGAACGAGCACAATAATGCCAATAGCCTGTCAACTGTCAGATACGCTCCCCGTCTCAGCTCCATCCGTCGTGAAGAGGTCGTTCCCATACTGCTGTATTGGTGCATAGAACACCCTTCCTGACAGGCTGCTGTCGTAACGCCCGCACAAAAAAGGTTTTCCATCATTCAAGACAAAGGTCTACCGACAGCTGAAAGACAGCAACTGGTACTGGGCAACTGATTCCCTGTAATTTTCGAGCTCTCTGCTTCCCGGACCCACCTGGTACCTGGCTTTGCTCAGAGTGCTCAGCTGTGTTTGGCATACATCAGCAATCCAAACACTGGTATTTCACAATCTCTTTATTTTTCTTGTTTCTATTTTTCTAAACCATAAGTACCGAAGGATGTACCCAGAGTGCTGACAGTGCTCAACACCACAAAGGCAGAGCGTAATACACAATAGAACAACAAGGACAATCAAGGCTTGTTTGCTGCTACTTTAAGTTTCATGCTTACGCAAAAATCAGGAAACTTGCCTGATGATTGCGTAAGCATGAAACTTAAAGTAGCAGCAAACAAGCCTTGATTGTCCTTGTTGTTCTGTTGTGTAAACAATAAGTAAACATATACCGGCACTTTTACCTGCACTGTACCCATTCTACTTCCCCATAGCTAGATCTAGCTTCGCTTTATCCTTTCTGTTTCCTTTTTCGTGGCGCTTGCTCCTAGTGTTGAAAGCAATACCTTTTGTCCGTGGAGCCCCTGGCACCTCACCATCACTGCTGCCCAGTGGAGCCCCTACTCAGTAGCTGTTCTTGTCCACATAATAAATTATTAAATTTTATTATACGAGTTGGCTTTGTGAGTAATAGTAAATACATGAATTAAAAATTAAAACAATTACACACGCGCACACGCACACACTCCTTACCGGTGAACTGCCGCATTTCTGAAGCAAACCAACAGCAATGGTACAGAAACACAATCAGCCATACGTCATAGTTGAAGTAGGTTATGACATATGTCAAACTCCCGGAACCAACTATGAATTTGGAATGATTTTTCTGGTTTTTGTTTGGAAATTTGTGAAGAAATCTGGTACCATTCATTTGATAATAGAGAGTTTATGCTTGTTAGATCACACGTTGCAACGCGAGATTTCAACGCGACAGAGTGCTAAATCACAGTGAAAAGAAGCGGGTCCAAGCACGTTTTTTTCTCATTTTCGAAATTGAACAGCGCGAAGCGCAAACTCTCTACTGAAGAATGAAAACGTGAATTTCTCGGTGGGATCAGAATCGGAGAAGATACATGGCACCAAGGCACGCTCTAAGTGCTCGTAGTGCATGTTCGGGAATTAGTAGCGCTAAGCACTGCTGGTACCTTAGAGTTAGGGGGTCTGAAGAGGGTCTATCCACAACTTTTCAATGAAAACAATAAAATAGCGGGAACAGTCACCAGTCAGGTATGCACACAGTTAAGTTAAATAACTCACCAACAGTATCGCCGTGAATTCATCTGCAACAGCTTGAGGTGGCTGGGAATTCCACGACACAATGCCAACCTTCTCCAAATCCTTTTTGCTAAGCATCGTGGCGCTCTCCTCAATCATCCTCGCTGATCGGCCTTCGTCAATGTCC
This sequence comes from Sycon ciliatum, assembly GCF_964019385.1. Taxonomy (NCBI): domain Eukaryota; kingdom Metazoa; phylum Porifera; class Calcarea; order Leucosolenida; family Sycettidae; genus Sycon; species Sycon ciliatum. The sequence goes on from NC_088645.1 coordinate 32,606,993, forward strand.
TGGCCAGGTTTCATGAAGCCAATGTCGAAACAAAGGCAAAAAACAACGTGGTCAAAGTCTGGAAGACAAACGGCGAGAGAAAACAGCAAATACAAGAGGTTCTTGATAATGTCAAAGGCTATTAATTTTTGTGCCCCTCTAATAGAGGCTCGTTGATTAAAGCACATATTTATACGTTCAAACATACTATTATAATCACTAATGGCCAGAAACAAACAGAATACCCCCCCATAATATTGGGTTCCTCAGTTTCTTAATAGAAAAACAATTCACGAGAAAGGTGTTTGCTCCCCACACTGGCGCTCGTGCTTTCGGGCCGACTTGACGTGAAACTGAACTAACTCAAGACTCCCACCCAGAGCACGTAATTAGTCGATCGAGCCTTCGACTCGCCAAACCTGCAAAAAGCGCCACTCCCGTCCCTGCTCAATACACAGGGTTTCGGAGAACTCAACTCCTATCAACTGAGCTTGTGTAGGCTCAGAGGTGTGTGCTTCCTTGCAGGTTTGCCGAGTCGAAAGTTTGATGGACTTCCTGTGTGCTCTGGATGGCCGTGGTGAGTTAGTCAAGTGTCAGGTCAAGGCGGCGGCGCAAGCTCCGTTGTGGAGAGCAAATACCTTTCATAGAGAATATCATCGCCTAAGTCGCTACCGCCATCTTAAATAATCAAATTCAAAACAATTGTTTGCTGTCGTGTAATTTAGTTGCATTGTCCATGTACAGTCGAATACCTCTGATTCAACCAGAGGGACATTTATGAAACGGGACAAATTGGGGACAATTATTTAAAACCCCTTCGAGGTACTAACGACGTATCCAATAACAACGCACCTGTCAGGTTTTGACACAATCTGGCGAGCTTTCCATTCACCCTGTTGTAGACCAGATCTGCGGTGTCGACGATAACTGCAATGTTCAATGTGTTATCGCTCCCGTCGCCTCCACTCTTTGCAGTGCCACGGCAGGCATCTTTGGCTCCTTGTGGGATACCTTCGCCCGGTCTCCATTTTGTCAAACTGACCTGCTGCACTCCGCTGATGTGAGGGATGCACGTGTCCTGGAACCGGGAGATCTGAATAGTTCGAGAACACAGTACAATTTCATTCCTTTCATGCAATACGTCCTACAACATAGTCTCAACAGTACAGTTTTTTGGCTCCAACGAATGCGGCCAGGGGCGGTGAAGCCCAATATTTAGAATACTAACCATCGGGAACCAACTTTTCTGATCATTAACAATACAGGTCTGCCAAATGAACACGTCTCGACTTCTTGAGTGTGATACGGCCTAGCAACGTCCCCTCCCTCGCCCTGGTCCCCTTCTTCCCCTGCAGGCATATTTTCCCCGTGCATGCGGAAGCGGGTATCTTTATGAACTTGAACTAAGCCGGACTATGCCTGCGGGAAAAAGTTGATATACAAATAATGCAGTACATTGAATGATCCTATGTCTTGGACTGAGAAGCAAATTAACTGTAGTTAAGATTGCTGAATTTCATCACCAGTGCTGATAGGTTGATGCACATCTGTCTCCCTATCTCACTCACTAGTTCCCTCTCACACACTCACTCATGCTCCTTATGTCTGTCTCTCTCACACACTCTCTCTCTCGCCCTCTCTCTCCCTATCTCTCTCTCTCTCTCTCTCTCTCTCTCTCTCTCTCTCTCTTTCTCTCTCTTTCTCTATCTCTCTTTATCTCTCTCTCTGTCTCTCTCTCTCTCTTTCTCTCTCACTCTCCCTAACTCTCTAACTCTCTCTCTCTCTCTCCCTCTCTCTCTGTCCGTCTGACTGTCTGTATGTCTGTCTGTCTCCCTCAATCCCTCTCTATAATAATTATTATAATCTCTGTCTCTTTCTTTCTCTCACTCTTTCTCTCTCTTTTTTATCTGTCTGTCTCTATTGCTCCATGTCAGGGCGATAGGAAAAAGAAAGGCTAGTTTTATTCTAATCCTACCAACCTGCAACTGAAATTCTTTGTTCTCCTCCTTCTCCTCGATGTACATGTAGTGCAGGTGAATCCTTTGCATGCACATTTCCTCCGGGTTCCAGGCTCTTGTTCCGATGGTTATCCTGCAGCGACTTGTGCCCGGCGCGACTGTGCTTTGGCCCGAAATATTGAAGTCGAGAGACCACGGGGAGGCCATGACCTTCGGCAACGGCTCACGATCAAACTGATTTCCCACATGGCAGCCTAACATTACGCGCGCCACTTCCCGCCCCTGAGCAGCCGATGCCTTCGTCCATATGCTCAGAAGCAGTTCTTGCTCGCCGTCTTGTTTGCCTTCACCAAGCTGGATTCCAGCCTTGTCAAATGTAACTGTAGACCTCAGGGACACGGTATGGATTTTAGTTTTCTCGTCCTTGCAAACGATACACACCAACCTTCCTGTATGGAACATTGTGGAGAAAAGCAAAAAAGCAAAAAAAGAAAACCAGGCTTGGAGGAAATGAATGTGAAGAGCGGAGGAAACAATAATGCACGTGCTATTACAGGCTCAGCTTCACTTCACACATCCAACTTGCTTGTAATTGGAATCTCCTGTCTCAGATAAATTTGTCTCCGACCCTTAAAAATCCTATTATTGTCGCGTTGCAAGAATGTTCAGCCTTCAAATACAGCCTTTGTGGTATGATTTCACCTCAGACAATATCTTGTACATTGGCAGTACACAAGGGTGCAGCCATCTGTAACCGAGGTGTGTATGTACCATAGGACAGATCGTCTGAGTTTCAGGCCACTCTGGAAGTTTAGATGTGCTCGTTCGTTCTTGAGGAAAGGGGGGGGGAGAGAGGGGGGATGGTGATCCTGAAGAGCTCTATCCAAAACCTTCTAGTGGTCGCCGTGGAAGTCAGCATGCTCTAAGAACTCACACAATATTCACAAATGATCACCGTGAAAGTCAGCATGCACCAATAACCCACATACAGATTTTACAAGTGGTAATACTGGCGCACGTCGTGTAAGCCCCAGTACCTTTTGAAAGTTCTTTCAACGCGTTGTACACAGGCTGGAGGGTGTTGGACTGCTGAGAAGAAGGGACAGATAGTGCCAGGCGGTTGCTGTCGTCAATTAGAAGAATCGATGTGACTCTTCCCTTTTCGGTTACCTTTAGAGACTGGATCTCACTTGCGACATCATTGATACTCTGCACGCTGTAGATGCCCTCTATTGGCTCTTTCCATTCTACAGGAATACCATGATGCTTTGCGATGTACTCAGTGACGATCCTGATGTTCTCCAATGCCTGGAACAGAGTATATAATGAAGAGTATATCAGATAATGTAATGCTGCTTACAATCACACAAAACATAAAATCCATTCTTCTGAACTACGGGGTTGCACAGATTCAAATAATAAATAAACAATGATACCAAGATGTTACTGACACTCACACGGGCTCTAGATCGTTTTGTGTACCAGGTTACTGAAGCACAGTAAAACCTGGTTTAAGCGACCACCCCACGGTGCAAGCAAAAGCTGTCCTTAAAGCCAGGGGTCTTTAGAACCAGGTCCCACAGTGTCTGTGTAGAACTGTCGGTGCATGGAAAAACGGTCGTTACGAGCAGGTGGTAGCTGAACCCAGAGGTCGCTTACAGCAGGTTGTACTATAAAACTGTCCATGCACTTATCCCATTGGGGGAATGTGTCACAATACCCCATATCAGATCCTAGCCTATGTGCTGGTCTCATCCAGTGCATGTGTATGGAAGTAATGATATGGCAGTCGATGACAACCGCATGAACTCCCACCTGCGTTCAGATAGGTAATGCAAATGCACTTTTCATTCTGACAATCGCAAGATTTCCAACCGGTTCAGTATAGATCTGAGTGATCACGAAATACACCCAAGCAAGAATTCATTCAACCGGTTATCAACGGAAAATAACAACGCAGAGCCGTGGATTTGCGAGTTGCCTAGAATACACCCAACTCTGGTGTGAGGCTTTGGTAAGAGGAGGGTTGGAATTGAGGCTCAGATCTGGGGTACGTCCGTGACTTACCTTCTTTCCACTGTCTCCCTGCATGGATGAGCAGAAAATAACCGGTAGGCACAACTCCTTTTCGAACCCTTCCATATCCAACCTATGTGGAACAAAAACGGTCAAAATAATTAATTCGCTACTCTATTGTTCAATGCTCCAATATTTATACATGAAGATAAGCGCAGTGCGGACACATATGTGCGGTTATACAATGTTAAGTTACTGCGAGGGTAAATCACAGAGTGCTTCCACAACAAACATCGTGTGTTTGTGCGGCTTTTTAAGCAAACTCTGCCATGCTTTTTTGCAACCTAACACTTCCCCTTTGTAGATATACTTCTCTAAGGTTTGTCACCCTCAACTACCAGCCATTCTCAGAGAAAACAATCAAAACTGAGTGCAAACTAGACGTGTTCTGTACATACATTGTAAACAATTTTAGGAAACTTCACCTTCTCAACTCCAAAAAGGTCTCTTCACTGCGATTAAAATTAAAATTGAGATTCACATTACACCAAATTTTCCGGTTTGGCCCATCATAAGGGTACATTGTAAACGGTGAATTGTGATAGAACAGTGACAGGAGGTACATATTTTGTCAACTAAGGTGTACATGTATGTGTGGGCATAGTCGTACAACAATGTGTATGGCTGGAGTATCTGGTACGTGGAGTTAGGACAAAATAGTGGGAGATAGACCTGGAGTTTGAGTATGTTCCGGCACAATGTGTGCGAGGTGTTATCCCAAGTATAGTGATTTAAAACGTTCAACCTCTACTCGTGTTCCTCGAGTATATGGGGGGGGGGGCGCGGGGGTTAAATCTACGACAATTGTTTCAGAAGTAGATGTATATTTGGGGGACAGCAAAATTGAATATTATCATCAGTGAATCATGTTTTAGTTTAGTGAGACCAATCTGAGCCCATACAGTGTGAAATACTAGTCCTACTTTTCGGAATAGGTGCAACTACCGGCATGGCGTAATGAATTATTCATTCGCGGAGAAAACATAATTGATTTTGTGTTTGTCAATAAGAACAGAGTACGAAGGTAAGGAAATGCTTCTAGATTCTGAACAGCAACGTGTAACTTGCCTTGCGTGGAGATTCGCCTTTGCAATCAGCAGTGTTTCGTATCCACAGAGCGGGTTGTTCTTATCGTCCGACTTGCTGCGTAGAGCCACGATCACTGGAACACGGAATGGCCGCTGCGCTAGATCGCGTTTGCTTCACAGAATATCACCGTAAAGAGTCATTCTTTGCGCCTTCAGCTGACCGGTGTTGGCCAAAACTGCACGTACCGCACTACCAGAAACTTTATGATCTTGAATGGGAATGTTAGTGTCGAAGTAAAGGAAAGCCTAATCTTCTCTTACGCGTAGAATAATGGAGACGTTCACCTTAGGATGTTGACAGTTTCACGGAAAACTGTGCTTCGTGCTTCGTGCTGCATTTCCTGCTTCGTGCTGCATGTACGCCAGCGCTGGACTGTAGCTCATACTCTCCGCTGTGCCAGTTTCTATCAAAATGCACCGTCCTGGTTAGCCGTATGCAGGTATGAAGTTGCATGCAGAACGTGGATGGTGGTGGCTGTTCATGTCAGTACGGCTCAGGGAGAAATCCACAGCGGCGGCCGGATGATAGTGATTCAGGCATTGCGCGTTCCACTGCAACTGCTTTTTCCACTGTCAAACTCTACTACCTAGTTTGCTGTTTGACAGCACATGTCACTTGACGAGCCAGAACAGAGACTCCAGCCTACAGCACAACTCATAAAAATAGGGCTGCAACTGGTTTTTCTTACTGTCAAACCCGACTACCTAGTTTGCTGCTTGACAGCACGTGTCACTTGACGAGCCAGAACCGAAGCTCCAGCCTACACTACAGCACAACATAACAGGAGCCAGTACAATCGTCATGTACATGTACTAGTAAGCACTAGTCTCTACACACCAGTGCCAGAAGGCAGCAGCTGAATACTGAGTATCGAATACACATACGTCGCCCCTGAGCCGTACTGACCTGAACAGCAAATACCTACCACGTTGTGCATACAACAGCATACCTACATCAGTAGATCAGTACAATGTACATACCGGGAGTCATTGTAGACTGTACCTACACGAGTGGGCTACGTGCACTTGAATCAATGACATGACCGGCTTCCGAGGGAAACGATAATGCAGGCTATTCAGTGTTCCAAAAAATCTCGGTTCGCGTGAGTCTCGGCTAGTAGGGACCGGCGTATTCTGCTCGAAAAGATGGCAGATTCAGCTCGAAAAGCAGTGAAATTGGCAGAACCATACAAACCTTATGGCGGGCAATTCCTCGAATTCTGCTCCCTTTCTTTATCTACATACCAAACATGCATGAAACTTACCAGAAAAAGTACCGAATTCTGCCAATGCCAATTTTTCTGCCGGCAGAAAATTCCCATTCACTGCATCCATGGAGCGTTAACCTACTGTCAAAATATAATGCTTATATACTTGCGCAACGCATTCTACAGTGAAATCTACATTGTGTAGAGGGCCCTTTGTCGAAGGACCGTGAATTGTATACTTTATACATGTAGCAGAGAGTTTTTCGTTTCTTCCCGAGGTGCAGAACGTACTGAATGTCATAGACAAAGCTCTCTCTCTCTCTCTCTCTCTCTCTCTCTCTCTCTCTCTCTCTCTCTCTCTCTCTCTCTCTCTCTCTCTCTCTCTCTCTCTCTTTCTCTCTCTCCATCTGTCTCTCTCTCTCTCACACACTCTTCGTAGCTCTTTCCGGCTTTAAAAATCGCTTCTATAAAATTCGGAACCATTGCCAGTTTGGCCTTGCGAGGTTAAGGTGGCAGTCTACCCATAAATTTCAACCCTTGTTTATCCACCCTGCAATCTTCATGTACATATACATGTGGAAGGATCAAATTATATGAATGAATTGAGAGATTTGTATAGGGTCAATTAAGATTCACATCCACGTTCATTGCAACCTAGAAGAATACAGCATAAATTCAAATGGTTGACAATGACAATGGACACAGAAAACGGTATAATTTAAAATGTTCTTGTATCTAGCAACTCTGAGGGATAAAAGAATGCTTTGGTGGACCAAAACCTGCAGTACAATTGAAAAACACAGTTCAGGGGACAGCTGCACGTTGAAAGAACGAGTGCCCTTCACTCAGCGTCATTTCCCCATTCACCCAGGCCATGATGCTGTCACGAACCGTCCTCGGAACTGTCCTGCGACTTTCCACCACTTCCCAGAATGGCCTGGTGCCTCTGGACGCACGGAGAGCTGCCAAATTAAACAGTCCTCTGTCAGTGAAGTACTTGACGATGACGTGAAGCTCCTGCTTCAGATCAGCTTCTTGTCCGGAGTACAGTTGGAGAATGAAGGTGCGAACTGTGATAGATTCCTCTCCCACTGTGTGGAGTCAAGGTGCAAATGAAGAAAAAGAAGATTCCAGCCGAAAATGCACCAAAGGTCCAAAACCATAGAGCGCTATGTACCAACAGTTAGTCTAGAGGCTACCCTGCTCCCTACCCGCCCCCCTCCTCCTCCTCCCCCCTCCTCCCCCCTCCTCCTCAACCTCCTCCTCCTCCCCCCTCCCTCCTCCCCCCCTCCTCCACCACCCTCTCGTCCTCTACCAGCCCCGCTCCTGCTCGGCATTACTCTCCCTCCTAGCACTGGAGACATTATATTCTGAATGATACTCAATCTGCGGACAGCATGCTGTTTCGTTCTTTTTGAACTCATCAGCGCAGCACAGAGGAAATGAGGCCGAACCTGATAGCAATGGAAATCAAAATTTCCAATCAGGCCCGAACGTACCTTGCCAGAGTGCTCAAACTGACAAGTCAGTGAGCTCTGCATAACGCAAACAGCAAAGGCACTACCCCACGCAAGAGTGCTCAACTGCTACAAGAGCAGGAGCGAAATACTCAATCTGCGGACAGCATGCTGTTTCGTTCTTTTTCTTCTTTTATTCTGAATGATAGAAAACCTGTACCTAAAACAAACAAAAAACTCTCACTGCCACTGGCACTCATTTAGGTCACTACCAGTATGAACTGGAAGAGAGAACATTTGGGACAGGTTTTTGTGTAAATGGCTGTGGGGATGGGAAATGGGGGGGGGGGGACGACGGTAAAGATATCAAGCGGATGCCATTCAACTGTGCAGATTGGTCGGGTCAACGTGATTTTTTCCGCCGCGTTCCCGAAACGTAGAGCAGGCCATCTTTACTAGTACAATTACTAATAATTAGGCTTCCGTTCTCCCTGAAATTCATCGTGTTAGCTCACCTCGTACCTCATAATGGTGCCCCTCCCAGTTGAGGTACTGCCTAAGAATGAACGAGGCCTGATCAGAATTCACTTACCATTCTCATCATGTGGGCTTAGTCGGCGGCCTCTTGTTCCCTTCACTCTGCGTAGCCGCTCTTTCACAGCTTCCTGGCAGAGCATGTAGATCTCATCCAGGATCGAAACCGCTGTCCATTCAGCACCTTGATTTCGAAGCAGCGGCGTGCAGCCTCCATGGCCAGTGACTGTATCACAAACATACAATAGACAACAGTGGCCAATCGTCACATTCAGACAACGTGGTTGGCCTGACGGAAAGTTCGGGTTTTTCATTTATTTCCTGTTTGATAGATGAAGATGTAGTTTTTTTGTTGATTTCTGTGTGGGCTCAGTATCTGGAGAGATGATATTCCGATGCGAAAACGTTTCTTCAACATTGCATCGGCCATACACTTGCACGGTCAAACTTTCGGAATGTATAGTGTACATGTTAAAGATGCATAACATGGCTTCTCGCCTTTGATGATAAGCCCATTGTGCAATGACGTAGTTTGTACCACGAACACCCCACACAGCCACCTGGGCATGGTCGTCTGGGGTGTTGAACAGTTCATTTCCTGATCCCAGCGTACTCACATGCATTACTCATACCTTCCATATTTGGCAATGTGCAATGGGCTTATTGAGGGTTTTCTTTCAATAGGTTAAATCTGGAAAATAACTGACCATCACGGTGAACGACATCCGCAGGGCTGAGTTGCTCGGTCGTCTTCCAGTTTGGAACCACTGGCTCGCAGCAATCAATGAGAAAGACAGGATCTGTCGAATCACTGCTGCCATCGATGAGACTCCGTGTAAGTTGCCTTAGATCTTGTTCACTGTGGCCGTTCGCTACAGCACGTGATGTGTGCGTGAGAATCCACACTCTCTTCGTTGAAAAGCCAGCATCACTAGCTTCTTGTGGGAGCACGTTTGCTAACAACAGAAACATACAATCAACAAATACACAAATACATATATCTATTCTGCAGTCATCATAGCAGTTAAAGTCAGGATTGTGCTCACAACATGAGCGATGAAGAAGTTGATCCTCCTCTTGTTGTCCTCTATTCCTTACTTATTCAACATTTAACGGGGTAGGAGTGAGAGTGATCATACAATGTGAAGTCGAACTCAAAGCAGGGGATTTTGTCGAGAAGGTTTCGGAAGTGTAAATTAAAGTGCTCAACCAATGCCCGAGGACAGTTGTCCGTGCCTGGAGAGCACCATGTATGTGGTGCTCTTCAGGCACAATCTTCCCCAGCCTACTGAAGCTCAAATGATGAGGGGTGACATGAACACTGGAAATACATTACTTGAAAACCGATCTGCCTAGAGGGCATCCACATTCAATCACAATGTTATCGTTGAGATCTCAAGTTTTATGGATGCTACTCACGGTTGTACAGGGTTCGTAAGTATGAGCAGAACCTCAGGCACAGCTCCCTCATCTTCGGTTTCTGGCGTGGGTCTAATAGATCTTCGCCGCTGATCACAAAGGCCACAACCTGACAGCCGTCCAGTACAGTGTCGTAGTTGATGGGTTTCTGCTGAGGGACATGGCTTCTGTGCTCTAGCGAAACCTCTTCACCATCCTGAATGCGCCGATGGAACATGTTCAGGAGGACGTTGTTTGCTGCGTATGGATCATGGAGCGCAACGGACGGTGTATCTATCACCTTCAGGTAGGAATTGATGCGATGATGGGTCACGTGACGAGTTGTACATCCAGCTAGTGTGCTGCGTGACATGAAGCGATGTGTAATGGCCTTCTCCATCAGCTCCACGAGCGCTGTTTTGCCTGACGAATCCAAGCCGAGAAGAAGTGCGTGCAGTGACTCCATGCCGGGACCGAAGTAATCCAACATCTCTCGACACAGCTCCTGCTCTGCACCGACCGTTAGCCGTTTCCTCACAGCTGATATTTTGCTTTTCAAATCCGTGTCGGCGGCCACCCTTCGCCGGTTTGGTCTTGTCAACTCGCTTTCTATTTGATCGTCTGTTTTGTCCAGCGTCTCTATCCGATGCTGCGGTTCTTGGATAGGAACTTTCGTCGTTCCAGTTTCCACATGTGCTGGAGTCAAGAGCAGATAACAAAAACAAACAACATCCGGCTAGTTTAGTCACCAACTTCTTCACAATGAGCAACAGGCAGAAGGCAAAAAGGTACCACAGTGCCCAATTTTCGTCGTTAATATTCCATTGAAGCAGCAGAATGATTCACTGCATGCAGTATTGGGGGGGGGGGCAGATTTACATCTTTGATGATATCAAATAATTGTAGAAAAGAACAAGGACCAAGGAACTCCAAGTTACGCTATAATGTCCACAAATACCACCAGTTACTAAACAAGCAGCTCATGCGATAACATTGCACGACACTTAACGACAGCACTGACGTTCTACAACTACTCTAAAGTCGCGGATGAAAGCTGGATGTATAAGCACATAAGCCGCTTTCTGCATCAGGCTTTAACGCAAACAAGGCTTGTATGCAAACCATGCTTATATGCACCACTGATATTTTTTTGCCAGGCTTGTATGCACGTTTCTACGCGCGACAAGCGTAGATCTACCACTGACTACCGGTATGGCGGCAGTTTTACTATGCACCGTACATAACGTATGCACTTTTGACCAACCCGATCCGCGCTTGCATAGAAGCCAGGCTTCTACGCGCGACAGGCTTATATGCATTTGACCCGTTTGATTTTCAGGTTTCTATCAGCGATGTGATCATATGCAAACCCGGCTTTTATCCGCGACTTTACGGTAACTGGTTAATAGCTCTTTCATTTATTTGTTTAGCCAAGTATGAGCTGTTTTAATCATCTACTTGGGGCGGGGTATTATAGATACTTACGAGTCTGTCGTGACTTCGCCCAGTTCAGGTCGGAATCTGGTTGAAACTCTCTGATTGTATCGGCAGATCCTGGCCCAAGCCCTATAAGCAGGCACACCCAGAAGTAGAACGGGATACCAGTTGAAGAACAGCACAGATCATGTCTCTACACTTCGAAAACGTGCACTATTTACATGTATCTGTATGGTCCAGCAGTACGAGAGAGCTTGGAAGCTCAGGGCCCTACGCTATGCTTTTTTGCCTACCTCATCGTACATGTTATTAAACTGATGGAAATGTTTTTTTTTCCGTTGATTCGCCACATCATTGTATTGCAAAAACGTTTCGATCAGTTTAAATATGAGTTAGGGCCTGGTCAGACTGCGGCAAAATCGAAATAATCCTAGGATTATAAGGGCCTGGTCAGACTGCGGCAACTTTTGGTTGCCTGACGAAAAAAGAATAGCGTCCAGAATTTGAATCGCGATCACACTACACATGTGGGGAGAATGAAAATTCAAACTTCATTTCGAGCGTCAAGTGGTAATCTCCACTAACGACGTCAAATTCCTTCACCTTGGGATCGCCAACACCTTCAGTGCAATCCTTGCAACCATCCTTATGAGTTTTGTTGTTGTCCGTGGCCAATTAGCTCCTCGATATCGAGATGAAAAAATCAGTGATTATCAGCGTCAATGGCGTATCAGCGTCAAATCCTGTTTGGAGGGGAAAAGCGTGGCCCGTTCTTGCTTTTTTTTTGGAGCGTCAACTCTCGCTTTTGCCGCTCTGGCGGCAAGTTACTATGGAGATTCGGATTATAATCCTAGGATTATTTCGATTTTGCCGCAGTCTGACCAGGCCCTAAGCCGAATCTCCATAGTAACTTGGTGGCAGAGCGGCAAAAGCGAGAGTTGACGCTCCAAAAAAAAAGCAAGAACGGACCACGCTTTTCCGCTCCAAACAGGATTTGACGCTGATACGCCATTGACGCTGATAATCACTGATTTTTTCATCTCGATATCGAGGAGCTAATTGGCCACGGACAACAAGAAAACTCATAAGGATGGTTGCAAGGATTGCACAGAAGGTGTTGGCGATCCCCAAGGTGAAGGAATTTTACGTTGTTCGTGGAGATTACCACTTGACGCTCGAAATGAAGTTTGAATTTTCACTCTCCCCACATGTGTAGTGTGATGGCGATTCAAATTCTGGACGCTGTTCCTTTTTCGTCAGGCAACCAAAATTTGCCGCAGTCTGACCAGGCCCTTAGGCAAAAGTATTTGTAGAATTTATTTCGGATTGTTATTTTTCTCTAATTTCATCCACTTTTGGTTTGCTCCTTCTTTTCTTTTTGATCTTCTTATACTGTACATCAACACATTTTGGCCGATGAGAAACTTTGGCCGATCTCGAAACGAAACTTTTCGCCGTCATTAAACTTTGGCCAATTGGAGTTTTCCAAAAAAAATCGATCGGTATTTTTTGCTCTCACATGCATCGCACAGTTTCCATGTGCGCAGCTGCAGTAGCATGACGCGAATCAGCACGATTAAGCCTCCTATTAGGCCTTGGCGGATAATGCCGGCAGAAAAATTGGCAGAATTCGGTACTTTTTCTGGTAAGTTTCATGCATGTTTGGTATGAGGATAAAGAAATGGAGCAGAATTCGAGGAATTGCCCGCCATAAGGTTTGTATGGTTCTGCCAATTTCGGTGCAAAAAAAGCAGAATCTGCCACCTTTTCGAGCATTATCCGCCAAGGCCTACTTCCTATGCTCATTTCTTGCATTTGTATCGTCCGACGTTTCCTGGGACCGGCGCTGACTCTGTCAATCACGGGCGATCTGGAGTCGACGAGATGTCTGTCCTGACGTTTCCTGTGACCGGCGCTGACTCTGCCGATCACGGGCGTTCTGGACTCGACGGGATGTCTGTCCTGACGTTTTCTGTGACCGGCGCTGACTCTGCCGATCACGGGCGATCTGGAGTCGACGAGATGTCTGTCCTGACGTTTCCTGTGACCGGCGCTGACTCTGCCGATCACGGGCGATCTGGACTCGACGGGATGTCTGTCCTGACGTTTCCTGTCACCGGCGCTGACTCTGCCAATCACGGGCGTTCTGGAGTCGACGGGATCTCTCTTCCGACGTTTCCTGTGACCGGCACTGAATCGCCCGTTCACGCTTATTTTGGAGACGACGGGATTTCTCTTCCAAAGTATGTTTTTGCTGACGCATCCTATCACCTATTCGGCGTCTATTCTAATTTAATTTCCTCCTCGTCTCCCTATTTCTTTCCAAATCTCCCTCTATATCAGGGAGTCGTATACATAATACGACGAATATTGGTACGGTACGGGACAGATACGGGAGTCAGCAAATATTGTGGACAGCTGTTATGTACAATCCTGTCGAGCCTTTGTGGTCACAGATACGGGACAGATACGGGAAAGATACGGGATAGCTCCAGGCGTGACACGAACACACAAACAAACACCAAATTAAAGCTGTGTGGACCCTGGCTAGCGCCAGACGTTACTGAAGTAACGTCTTCTGCATAGCTACGGGAATTAATATTAATTTTGTCAGGCACTGCCACTGATTGCGCGGCGTGAAGCATGTGAATTTGTCTTGTCAACAATCCCATGTAAATGCATCGTGGCTGGTGCGCTGCGTAACCGACAATGGTAGATTGCAAAAGCGAACAATAAGAACAAGACTTGGCTTTGACGAATACTGACAAAGTTTAATGTTCTGACGATTCAATGCCTTCTTCGAAATGATGATGGTTAATGAGGCAGCGCTCGATTATTGAATGGAATTTTATGCACAAGGCTGGTGTAGGACGTTTGGAGGAGAGCAACAAGTCTATAAATTTACATATAGCCGAACTGTGAAACGCATTGGCGCCAATAGGTGCTTGAATTGCACACTAAAACACAAGAAGGGAGGATTTTCCGCTTTGACATCCAAAGCCCCTTAACATTCCAACCTGGTGACTAGCATTGTTGCTAGAAATATCAGAATACTCCTTTGTCGCCCTGAAAACGCAGCTTCTCTGTAGATTTGTATCCCTGGTGATATTTGGGCCAGAAGAGCATTATAAGTGGTGCTCCTCAGCACAATCTTCCTCAACCTAATCAAATTCCCCGAAACACGGTGTAGTGAGCAGGGAGTGGTGCTTTCTTGCAGATTTGGTGAGTGGACGGTTCGATGGACTTCTTCTGTGCAGTCGTGAATTAAGTGTCAAATCAAGTCGACAGAATAGCGTGAACTTCAGTGTGGGGCTCAAACCATTTTCTAACAATCATTGCCAAAGTCACAATCACTATTTCGTGTTGTTCTGCCCAGCGTGGGCTTGCGACTAGCTAGTTTGGAGGTGACAGCATTGCCAAAGACGGAGGATCCTGGACGTCTGCTCGCATTGCTAACATTTTGCATAGCTCGATATTGCAGCACAGATATAGTCTAGGAGCGTGTAGATACGTAAATGATCATGGAAAAGAAAAGAGTTTTGACCGTATCTGTGCTGTATTATACTGATAGCCGTGAATTCTGCGGCAGAATATCAGAAATTCCGTGCAGAATTCTGCGGCTGAAAACAGTAAATTCTGCGGAAATTGTGCAATCCGCGGAATCTCGGAATTCACGGGGGACAGATTATAGAGCCATGTGAAATGGTAGCATTTAGTGATTGGACGAATGCAGTTTATCACCTGCTAATTTTCCAAGAACCCTGGGCCCCATGCTGATTTTAAAATATTATTATAACTTGTCAGTGTACAACTTGCCTAGTTTCTTGAATCCATAATACTCCGTCTAAACTTTAATTGCCATAATTATCGTGAAAAGAAGGACAAAATGCTACGAGTTATGACTAACTGTCCACCAACGTAACCTGATAACTCATAACTCATAACTCGTACCATTTTGTCCTTCTTCTTTTCACAATTATTTAATTGGCTCACCATCCGAGTTACATTTTGCCATAATTATCAATTACAATATCATGATGATCTTCTCTTATGAGCCTTAGATAGGCGAAACAGCTGTTAGAAGGAAATGTTTTACCCGTAACCCCTTCGTTGCTTGAAATTACTGGTGTGAGTAATGGCTACCTAGGGTTGCAATGGTCGGCTTTAGAGTGGAGAGAGGAGGAGAGTTAGTTTGTTGTATTATTCAACAGCCCAATGGTACCGTTGACAGTTTTATTGATATTCAGACTGACTAATTGAAATATTCATCAGATTAGATAGAGAGGGAAGCAGCAGCTTTCGGCTGTGTACAGATCTTTCATAAGCGAGACGTATTTCCATGATGAATGTCTCTAGAAACTTGTTAGTAAACTTTATTATCCATCTTCTATTTTTGTTCATTTCTACGTCCAATGTGCGCTTTGCTGATCGCCATAATAAAGATATTTCATCAATGACCACACCAAAACTGCTATGCTGGTGCTATGCTGTAGCAACGTCGTGTGCGGGCGGCTGGGAAGCACAGCTCTGGTGTGGTGGCTGATGAAATTCATTTAGTCATCAGATTCAACGAGATGATGCAGAGGTTGCGTGTTTCAACTCGACGGGTTTCAGTAATTTACTTACCTATCTAGGCGCAGCTGCTCTGTGACCCACTTGTCCTTGTCCTGCGCTGGGTCTCGAATGCTGTGGAACCCGACCATATTGATTTCTGACCGACGCAGCACTTCCAGAAACACGCTCGCCTTGTTGATCAGCCATCAGTTTTGCAACAAAATAATCTTCATATAGGAGCTAAACTACGCAAATAGAGCTCCACAATCTTTCTTGTGGAATAAAATAATCTTTCCCTATATTATCTTCTCACGGCACCAGGCTGTACGTTTTGTATTAGAAAGGCCCAGGCAATAGAAACAAACGCCGACCAGGAAATTCTTTCCACAAGTTTCAGTGTCAGAAGCAAGCTGTTGAGCTCAGTCCAACCGCTTTGATGCCGATACGTTCACCGTTGCACATAAAACCACTTGCCACTTACGAACATGTTAGCGCTGCCAGCTGGCCGACACGAGCACCTCTGCTCAAACGCTAGGCATACTGCGCATCACCCTCTTTAGCACGCACGTCCCCTAACCCTAGCAGTACATAGAGTATCATCGAGTGCCTGCAGGGATGTCGATACGTTCATTGATTCCCGCGCGCCATGCGCGAAGTATAGCTCCAGGATATCGAAACACGGAAAGCAACTAGGGAGAAAGCAAACTTTTCCGCTCCATATTTTCATCATCTTCTGTTTCTTAGCAGTCGTCTCCTCTGAAGGGGGCTCTTCGAGATGGGATTCGGACAATCGGTAAGCATGAAAAGGATGTTACGCTTGAGCTCACGCTGGAGAAAATTAATAATGCTTTATCAAAAGATGCCATTGTCTCTCTGTACGCTGAACGTGTAGTATCTTACGAAAGAGGTAACGTTTGACGCCGCAAAGTTCAAACAATGTCGAGATGAACTGGTACAAGGAAAAGAAAAAGAGCTGGTTGCTGAGATGGAAAAATGGGTAAGTTCAAAGTTGTTGTTCCACTAATGCAATGGTACAGTTTTAAACGGTCCACAACCTGGCGGAGCTTTGTGTTCATGGGAATTATCCGGCATAATGTTTTGCTTGAACACAAACCTTGTTCCTGATGTAGATTAGCCGAAATTCAAATTGCTTGCTCCAGGCAATTGGCCAGAGTAAAGCTGTTATGTTTCACCCTTTTCCGTATGAAAATATGAAACTTCTATAGGCTGCTAACCTGTGTAAATCTTTTGTAAATGAGGTATCTGATTGCGAAAACGGAGTGAAGTGTGTCTTTTTGAGTTTCATGATGCTTCGATAGTCTACTTGCTGAGTGGGATAGTTTTTTTGTACTTCGCTATGCAGAGCTCAATGACGTCACTTGTCAGTTTGAGCACTTCGACATGCTACATTCGGCCCTGGCTCAAATCTGGCTTTGGAGAAAAACATGTATTGCTATCATGTTCGGCATCATTTTTTCTGTGCTGCGCTGGCGCATGGCGAGTTCACAACGGACAGTTCTGTCCGCAGACTGAGTAGCGACATTTTTCTTTCTTTTCCGTTATCCAAAGACAACTTTAAATGGCGAACATGAGATGCAGCAAGGGAAGCGTGCACAACATGAATGAGTTATTGAGGTTGTTTTCACCTGACATGGTCGGTCTACAGTGAAAATATGAAACGGTAAAAAAAAATGAAAATGTACTTTCCAGAACTGTGGTCCGTTCAAGGTCTGCACATGTCCGGGAGGATGGGATTCGAATTTTCTACAATACAGTGAAACCTGTCTAAGACGACCACTCAAGGGACCTTGAAAACGTGGTCTCTGTTACCAGGTGGTCTCCTTATCCAGGGTCATTTGAATGGAAATATCGTCCCCTGGTCCTGGTATCAGTGGTCTTAAATGACAGGTGTTCACCTTGAGAAGCGGTGCGTTCGCATCTATCCTCCAACTGCGCATCCTGGAGCTGCTTTTATATTCTTCCAATCTGAGGGCTCCACGGAAGAAGACGGTGACCAGGCATGATGACTTTGCACATCTGTCGCTATGCTCCTTCACGAGACCTGTTTCTATTTTTATTTCTTTATTGAGGGATCAGTGTTCCTACATTTGGCCGTCTGAGTAACTCAATAATATTGTAACTCATTATGTGTGGGTTGTGTGTGTGTGTGTGTGTGTGTGTGTCGTTTTGCAGTTCGATGAAACAATGGGGATGTACAAGCAGTACTGCCTACGACATAGGCCTAACCGCCAAACGCGTGAATTGTTTACAGGTCTCAGCACCATGGTGGAGTTTGGCAAACTTCGCATCTTGTTAATTGGTCGCGCTCATGTCGGAAAGAGTGCTACAATCAACAAATTCCTGGAGATATTCGGACAGCCAGAGACGCAACAGGTTAATCTGCCACATTCTTGCATTCACCACCAATTCTTGACATCTTGGCCGAGTGTTGTCCTGGAAATCTGGTCTCGAAGTAGAATACCAGGCTGGCTTGAAGAAAGTGTATATCCGCCTTGAGCATGCTATTGCCGCTACAATATCAATTTATATTTCTGCTGCAGCAGAATTACACCTTATATAACATCGTTCCAAAAAGAAGATAATGATGGCAATTAGTGTGAAGTAACTACAAGAGAGTTGAACCGAAAACAGAATTATGTAAGACCTTATACCTGTCGTGCACCGCATCAAAATAGTGTGTCAAATAATGAAGTCAGAAATTAATTTAAAAAAACTACTTTGAAACTCGGATGTTGAGCCATAAATAAATGTAGAAAGGAAAAGGACATAAGGATACGAGTTAAGAGTAACTCTCCATCACTGTAACTGGATACTATAGCTACTTTGAGGTAAATTTTAATCAGGCTTGCCGATAGGGAAGTACTGTATGCAGTTTGTAGGCCCCTCTTGTTGCATGCAAGTGTGAAATGTTCTGTACTCGTAGAGGGCACCCAGAGCAGCAAGGAGTCGACAGGCCAGTTACTTACCAAAGGGGGATTTGCGAGCCTGCTGTGAAGGAAACCACACACACTCATAAAACTAATGTCATACAGAACTGGATTCATGTAAATGACTCCGACTTGGCTGTGATAATAGCGTGTTGAAAACCGTAAAAAGCATTCTTTAAATTGTACTGCGCACCCTCATCTACGATTTTAATGCTGGTGAGGAATGCCAGTCTACAATTAACAGTGTGGTTATAAGATCACCCGAAACCTCGTTATATAGAATAACAAACATTTGATTGACCCCAACCGGTAGATTTTGACTGGGGTATTGTTTGGTTTTTGGCAAATGCCTTGCAGGAGTATGATTCTGGAGAAGGTGACAAGCGTGTAACGGATGTACTGCTGGAAGCGGCCGACATTGCTGGAGAAGGAGGAGTTTTCTTGAGATCTCCCCAGGGCCAGGGTGATGACTATCGCATGAATGCTACCAAGGTCCGCGCTCTCATCACCAATCAGCTGCGCCACGGTGATATCTATGAACGAGAAATCAGGCCAACTGCTGATAACTACACGCCTGATGAATGCCATGCTGTCCTGCACATCATCCGGGCCGACCACGTAATTATCACGGATATGCTAGACGAGGAGCTGGATGAATTGAGGTGCACCCAAGATGTCCTGCGTGAACTTGGTACGTGCGGGCATGCTTAATTTCAAACACCCTTATGCGTGTTTTGCATGCAGTGGGATTTAATTACATGTAGTTCCATTCCTGTTTACGCTATTGGCATACAACGTATAGTCTTTCGTATTGTGAATATTACCCTTATGGACACAAATTGGGATAAGAAGTAGTTCGGCAGTTCGGGCGTTCCCTTCCTTTTTGTCCATGTGGGTCCATCTTATCAGACTTCTATGTAATGAATGATGAAATGGAGGAGAGTGTGTGTGTGATTGGGGGGGGGGGGCCTAGGACAAATACCAGTCTTGACTTGCTTCTTGTACAGTACGAGGGCATTATGTGTTAGGTGTATAACGAACTTCGGCTATAAGGAACTAATCATCCTCCACAATGGTGGCTGTTATATCAGGGGTCGACTGTGCATATTCACATCAAGGGCATGCACGCACGTGCACAAACTGCATTGCTCTTGTCCATTATGCAAGCTTCATGTCAGTCCTGACCATTCACAGAATTAAAAAGAACCAAAAAATTGCCCAAAAATGGTTATATTCCATCCAACAGATTCAGTTGTCAGAGTGGTCGCTGAACCGCGTCAGACTAAATGTTTTGCTTGGTCCTAATGTAGTTTACATCAAATTTGACATATATGTGCTTTGTCCTTTAGGTGTTGTTCCTGTGACGATAATCACGAGGTCTGGAGAGGAAGAGTACACGGATAGTGACATGGAACTCCGGCGGCAGGTAGCAGCACGTCTGATAGGCTCGCCATTGGAGTACACGTTCACCATCGACAACACTAAGCCCGAAGATGATCCGATTCGCCTGGAGAGGTTGCGCCTGACGCTGCTGCTGGCGTTACGGGCTAGTGTGATCCTAGCCGAACAGAGACTCCACCGCAAGGAGCTGCAGAGACGTCGAATTGCCCGACCACAGCCATCTGAGGACGGTACGTGACATTATTCACAAGTTCGTTTGTCCTGTCCCATTGACATTTTAGTTTGGGGTACACCTGTACATTTTTTATATTTTTTCTACATCTACTTGTAAGTTTCTTAGTTTCTCAAGTTGCCATGGATGTCTGTGAGGCAAAAATCATGAGTCATCGAGCGGCATAATTATGTGCATTTTGCATTGTGTAAAATCGTCTTGCTCTCGTAATCTCCACACTTGGTTTAATTTCCTCTGATGATACGATCAAGAAATAAACCTGAAACCTTTTGTCACCTGCGTGGATTCACAGAAAGCGTGAGTTACGAAGTCTGAAGAAAATGTTAAATTGTCTCTGCTGGAATGACAGCTGCACCATAACCCAAGTGGTTATAGCATTGCTGGCCTCAAGCCAAGGCCCCTGGTTCGAGTCCTGGTGGTAACAGTCGATTTTTTCTTCCGACCTTACCTGTTTTTTTTAAATCTTTTCCCTCAAATCAGTGAATCTTTTTTTGTTCACTTTTTCTACTTTCAGGAAAGTACGTTGTGGCAGCATTTCTCAAATCCATTGCCTCACGATTTGGGTGGCCGTCCACGCTACTGGAAGATGTAGAGCAGCGCTTGGCTGCAGTATGGCTGAATAGAAGAAAGAAGAACTTGGAGGACGGCGATTTCATCACCCCGGCTGAGTTTGTATCAATACTGGCCTCCCGGAACAAAGAAGTATGGGACAGAATCTTCCCGCCTCTGGCCGCTGATGCATTGGAAGCACAGGTGAAGTCACAGCTGCACGGCTTTGCTGAGGACTGTGGGCTAACGAACTACGCTGAACTCGCCCTTCCTACTGTCGCCGATCGTGAGTTGGTCACCGCATACCTAGAAGCCTGCCCATCAAGGGAGGAATAGACAAAAGCAATAATAGATCCACGTTTGCTGTGGTCAGGCACGACCCATGCTATCCGCTTGTCAGAGAGTGGTAAACGATTAAAAATTGAAAGATTCACTGGATGTACGGCTAGGTTGTAAGTGTTCAAGCATTCTTTGCATACTAGTATTGAGGTAGTGGTACATGTATATCAGCATTTGAAATTGCTTTAAAATCTCGATTTCTCAATGTAAAATGAATAGAATTTTGTGTCCTAATTTCTTTACCTATAGAAACACATTGCCACTCACTTGCACCTCAGAATCTCAATTATTCTTTTATGTGGAAACTTTCTTTCGATACTTACTAACCTACATTTTCAGCTTCACACTTTCCTTCGTTACAACGGTTTCTTTTCAATATGAATGAACATTGCTCTTCATAGATTTAATTTGTGTGAATGGTATGCGAGCCATCATTAGCTGCACTTCACGTAAAGAGATCCCGATGGAGTGATTTTTGTTCTTTCCCACTATACACACTAGGCGTTAATGGATATTGTGTTCTTGTTGGCCTGAGCTGTGGGGACTTTGCTCGGCATGCCGTCTTTCTCGAGACATGTAAAACCTAGTTCACATTCGACGGAACGCTGACGGTACGGGACGTAAGGGCTTGACGGGAAGGCTGGGGCGAGCTGTAAAATGTTGTACGATTCGTACGAAACGACGTGCTGCAGTCGTTGCGTCGTTCAACAGCAAACGGCGTCAGTCATAAGGCACGGTCCGTGACTGTGTGCCTGTTGGACCTAATTTCTTGTTTTCTGGGACTTCTTTTCAATTATTCCTCTTTGAATGAAGCGGAATCATGTTCACAATACCAGTTTTTCATGAACACCAAAAAATTAGCTTCGAAAGGTGTGCCATTTAAATAATAGCTCCAAGAAATGATAAAACAGTTCGTCAGTCACGCTCCTGAACTATCCCTAAATGCCGTAAGTGACATCAGACCTTATCTTGCTAAAATTCGACCCAAGTTGTGTTAGCCATTCTGCGAGTTATCATGGGAAGTGCAGTGTTGGAAATGCTAAAAATTTCTCCAAGTACGAATCGGGAGTAGTCGGCGCACGACGCCGTTTGCTGTTCACACCCAAAATGCAGCTGTTTTGTACACTTGCGTCCCCGTCTACGCCCGTCTACGGTATGAAAAGTTGGATGGATCCAACTCTTCCCGTCGCTTCCCGATCCGTACGACAGTACGGTTGAGTTCCCGTTCCTGGTGTTCACATTGGACGCCGTCAGACTGACCCGTCGCTTCCCGTCGATCCTTACGTCGTGTCCCGTCGCGCCCCGTCGAATGTGAACTAGCCTTAATGCAATGATAATATTTGGCGACTTTTTCTGCACTATTTCTCTCCCCATTTCGTCAGGCCGGAATATACTCATTTCAGGTCGGATTTATCAGCGGTAATCCCTTCCATCCTGTTACTTCATGCATTTTTAGTTCTTTCCCAGTGGCCACAAGCTCCAATCTGGTTGGGTGGTTAGACCGAGTGCACTCGGCCAACGTGAGGTCTCGGAATCATAGTGAACTCGAGGTACAAATATCATGAGAGAAAAAGAGGAGAGGGAGGGGGGGAATTTGAATGCTAGGGAGCACGTATGAATGAAAAGCAAATCACAATGGCTTTCGTGAAAACAAGCATAGAGCCAAATTAACCATTATAAAAAGTAATATTAATTTTAAACACAATGTTTCAGGAACGGAAATGTGCTATTAACGACCTGATAGGTGCTGGACATTTACTGAGAAAAAGCTGCGAAATATGAGAGTGAATGTATATCAGGCACACGTTGTTAACAACCAAGCAACATTAGACTGTGATCTACGCATTTTGAATGTCTCATTAGTATTGGCAGAAATCATAGGTACTTGGAGCGCAATATAGGCAAAATCGGCTTTCTTCCTGTCTGCTGAATAGTTTATGAGGCCGATGTGCACCGACATGCTTGCTAGTTTTCGTGTGTAAACACCCATATGAGATGATACATGAAAACAACCAGGCCAAAAGCACCCACAATGATGCCCAGGACAACGAGGCCAGCACATGTAGGATAGTGGAAAGGTGCTTCTTTTCGTGCCTAGAAACATGAAACGAGAAGGCAGAGAGATAGAAACCGGACTAGTAAAGCACATCTGAATGTTATAACTGTCAAGTAACAGTTTGATAACGTGGGCGTAGTGAAATGATCTAAGACCCTGGTTGAAAAGCAGAGGGTACCAAGGCCAAGTCTGGTTTGGAAGCGGAAGGATGTTTACTGCTGTACAGTGCACCCTACCGCTAAGTGAAAGCTCGTGGCCAGAGACGAGGGATGCAGTTGATGAGATTTTCAGGCTTTGACCACTTTCGAGTGGCTCTGGCATACTCACCTCCCATCCCTGGTCATGGTGGTACTCTAAGAAACTAAACCGGTGGAACTGGGTCTAAGGTTGACCGTGCTGTTTAATGTTTTTGATCCGGTGAGAGAAGTAAAGAAGTTTTTTTACTTTTTTTTTACTGCGCGAAACTGGGATAGAACTCTAAGATCTTTGGGTGAAAATCACTTCCGCGTTCGGTGTGTTATGCTACGCAAAATGTATCACCACCACCCCCCACCCTCCCTGGCTCAGTGGTGGAGAGATCAGCAATAAGAGGCAAAGGACAATTACGAGGAAAGAAAAATGGAAGGCGAAGGCGAAGGCAGAGTACCAGGAGGGCCAGATAGTCTTGTAAACTGTGGCGTCGTTACCATGCAACAGGTGCACAAGCCCCAGGGCAGTATCTTGGGCCATACAATGTTTTTAATTATGTGAATGACGCTGCCGATGATCTTGTTGGCAATGCTAAGCTTGAGGCCTACGTGGATGATACAATACTATACAGTTTAGTGTCTTCAGCTCATTGCCCTCGGAAAGCTGGACAGACCTTGCAGATATCTACACACCGCCTGCATGATGGGGTTGCCAGTGGAAAGTGCCGTTCGATCCCTCAGGCTATGGCTGCTGCCCTCCGACGCACTGACCTAGACCTACCCCAATCCTGTTTGGTGGCACCCCGGTACCAGATGAAACCAGCATATCATTGCTTGGAGTTCGATTTGGCTCCAAATTGCTAGTCACCTCAGGACCGTGACCATCCACGCCCAGCAGCGCCTGGGCTTTCTCGGACGAGCGGCTCACATTCTAACGCCAGCTGACTGAATGATTGTCCACAAGGCATTCGTGAGGCCCCTGATGGAGCATGCCCCGCTTGTGTCGATGGGCGCGCTAGCCAGCCACATTCAACGCCTGGATAATGAGTGTTCAACGCCGCGCACTGCGGATCATTGGCCCTGGAGCAATTCTTCCCAGTTTGGCTGTCCGCTGGACTGTTGCTGCTCTCTCATGCATGTACAAATTGCATTTCATTACTGGTCCTCCTCAGCTACTTGCTGTATTACCCCCGCATCACGTTTCTCCTACCAACCCCAGAACCAGGAACGAGCACAATAATGCCAATTCCCTTGCCTGTATTTCACCTGACGAGAAGGCTTGAAAGTATACTTGTGAAGACAAAGACTTTCAAGATGTTTGTAATGAGCCTGAAGTGTGTCCTTTTTTATGAGTATTATCGCATTTTTGTCTCAGAGGAAACTTATTATTATAAGAGTTGGGTTTGTGAGTAATAGAATATACATAAATAAAAATTAAACCCACTTATGTCAATCAAAATTAAAACAATTACACACGCGCACACGCACACACTCCTTACCGTTGAACCGCCGCATTTCTGATGCAAAACAACAGCAACGGTACAGAAACACAATCAGCCATATGTCTTACATGTAGTTGAACTAGTTTATGACATACGTCAAGGTCCCGGAACTAACTATGAATGTGGAATGATATTTTTTTCATTGGAAAATTGCTTTGTTTGAAAATTGGTAAAGAAATCCTACGAAGCAAATAATCGGGTGCCATTAATGTGATAATAGAGAGTTCACGCTACACGATTTTTTTAAATTTCGAACGTTAGATCTCACTTTGCAACGTAAGATTTCAACACGACAGAGGGCCAATTCACAGTAAAAAGAAGCGGTTCAAAGCACGTTTTTATCACGTTCGAAATTGAACAGCGCGAAGCGCAAACTTTCTACTGAATAATGAAAACGTGAATTTCCCCTTGGGATCAGAATCGAACGAAGAATATACATGACACCAAGGCACGCTCTAAGTGCGCATAGTGCATGTTCGGGAATTTGTAGTGCCAAGCACTGCTGGAACCTTAATGTTAGGGGTATGAAGAGGGTCTATCCATAACTTTTCAATGAAAACAATAAAATAGCGGGAACAGTCACCAGTCAGGTATGTACACAGTTAAGTTTAAAAAAACTCACCAACAGTATCGCCGTGAATTCATCTGCAACAGCTTGAGGTGGCTGGGAATTCCACGACACAATGCCAACCTTCTTCAAATCCTTTTCGCTAAGCATCGTGGCGCTCTCCTCAGTCATCCTCGCTGATCGGCATTTGTCAATGTCCTGGCCAGGTTCCATGAAGCCAATGTCGAAACAAAGGCAAAGAACAGTGTGGTCAAAGTCTGGAAGCCAAACGGCGAGAGAAAACAGCAAATACAAGAGTTTCTTGATAATGTCAAAGGCTGTTTTGTGCCCCTCGAATAGAAGCTCGTTGATTTAAGGTAGCAGACTGGTCTTAAATTTCATATGGCATTCAATTGACCGTAAATTTGGTGTCTCTGTAACCGTCCAACCAGAGCGATCCAGGATCAAGAGTAGAACGACTTTATTATACCATCAACGGGGTTATATGGGACAGAAGTGTAATCCAAGGTGAACATGCAACACAGGTGTGATGTAACACAACGTAAGTGGGAACGTGTAGTAGGATGCACAGTGTGAGTGTGTGAATCTGTTACACCACCCCCCTCGTCAGCAAAGGTGAGCCGGGCTAAACACGAGTAGGTAAGCATTATAATACCAGTAAATCAATATTATCGGTTCGAAAATAATTGCTAACACAAGAGGCAATTCAAGGTATGGTAGGAAGTAAAACTCAACGCAGGAAAGGCGGCTATTGACGACGCTTCGTTTTCAAGTAACTCTGCAGCGGAATAATTTCCTTGTTAGACTCGTCCAATAAATGTTCGATAGGCTCCCAGGTGTTCTCACTGTAGCCACGCCATTGAACTAGATACTCCATGCGGCCCCTCCGTTTCCGTTCATCGACGACCGCGTCTACAATATAACGCGTGTTGCCGTCCAGATCCGTTATTGGTGGCGGAGGCGGCTGTTGCCGTCCTGGTATAGAGTTCTCCTCATACCGCCTCAGAGCTGACACATTAAACACCGGATGACAACGCATATTGGCAGGAAGTAGCAACCGGAAGGCATTGGCACCAACCTTCTCAGTTACAGGAAATGGACCATACCATTTGGAACGCAGCTTAGGGGACGGCTGATTCCGCGCCTCGGGAGTAATGAGGAAATCCCTATAGACCAGAACACGGTCACCAACCTTTATAGTACTGGGGGCACGAGTGTTGTCCGCATACAAGGCCTGCCGCGCCTGAGCCGCTACAATAGCATCCTTAGCAACGCGTAACGCATCCTGTTGCTCCTTCACCCAATCAGAGTGTCCGACTCCCATACGATCACCCAGCAAATCCGCTGGGGCTCGGGGGTGAAACCCAAAATTCAAATAAAATGGGGTATGCGATGTAGAGGAATGGTGGGCACTATTGATGGAGAACTCGCAAAGAGGCAATAGCTTATCCCAATTGTCATGCTTATGGTTAATGAATGCACGGAGGATGTCTTCAACCAGCCTATTCACCCTCTCCGTTAATCCATCTGTTTGGGGATGGTTTGCCGTGCTGAAACAAAGCTTGGTTCCCAGAAGTTGAAACACCTCCCTAAAAAAGGCAGCAGTGAACCGAGGATCTCTATCTGAGACAATGGATGAACTCAAACCATGCAACCGAAAAACGTTAGCTATGTACAATTCAGCACTGCCCTTGGCATCAATGGATGTGGTAGTCGGTACCAAATGAACGCATTTAGTCAGGCGGTCCACAAAGGTATAAATAGCATCATGTCCAGCAGCTGTCCTAGGAAGACCCGTAATAAAATCCATGGCGATATCCTCCCACGGGCCTTTGGGTATTGGTAATGACTGCAGCAGGCCCGTGCGCAGCCTCCCCGGTTTAGTTCGCTGGCAAATATCGCAAGACTTCACGAAACGTTTGACATCGAGTCCCATTTTCGGCCAATAGAAAAATTTTGCCAAGCGTGAATACGTGCGGTCACGCCCTGGGTGACCTGCCGTCACGCAGTCATGGTTCTCCTGTACCAATTTCAGCCGTAGGGTACACCTCGGTATGCATAAACGGTTGCTAGGAGACGCCTTCAAGTAGAGGAACCCGGAGTCGTTGTCGATGAAGTACTGACTGTGCACATTGTCACTGTCGGGGCGCTTCATTCGTTCCATAACTACACTCAGCTCAGGGTCCACGGCATAACTGTCCAGTATCATGTTGGCTATATCGTCATTGACCTCCAAGGTATATTCTATAGCGTTTAGTCGAGCTTCAGGCGGAACCACATGATCTTCGTCCCTTAAGTCCGGGCGGCGTGACAACGGATCCGCCACATTCTCCTTGCCAGGTTTATGGTGAATAGTGTAATCAAAGTCCGCAAGAAATTCAACCCAACGGGACTCCCTTTTCGTGAGATTTGATTTTGTCAGTAAGTAGACTGCTGCTCGGTTGTCTGTGAAAACGTCAAAGTGTTCAAACAAATAAATGCGCCACATCCGGAGGGCGGACACAACTGCTAACGTTTCTCGTTCCGACGCTGTGTAGTTCCGCTCCGCCGAGGAAAGCTTTCGACTGCCGTACGCCACTGGCAACCAACAACCAGGTTCCCCCTCCTGCGAGAGCACCCCCGCGATTGCAAAATCGCTAGCATCAGTTTCAACTCGGAAAGGTTTTGATACGTCTGGAAGTCTCAAAATAGGGGGATTTAGCAGTGCCCTTCGCAACTCCTCGAATGCTGCCTGGGCCTCACCAGTCCATGAGAACCTGGTGTATTTACCCGTTAGCTCCTCCAAGGGCTTGGAAATATATGAATAGTGTCTAATAAAGCGACGGAAGTAATTGGTAAACCCGAGAAATTGTCTCACGTCTTTCACCGTACATGGGGTGGGCCAATCACGAACTGCAGCCAACTTCTCCGGATCAGGGCTAATCGAGGAACCGGTCAAACGGTGACCCAAGAATAGAATTTCTTCCACCGCAAACTCGCATTTCGGTAACTTGCAGAATAGTTGGTTAGCGCGGAGGGTAGTCAGAACGGTTCGAATGTGCTCAACGTGCTCTTCCAGGGTTTTGCTAAAAATCAGAATGTCATCCAGGAACACTACCACGAATTGGCGCAAGTACGGCTGCAGAATGGAGTTCATCAGTGATTGGAAGGTTGCCGGGGCATTAGTCAGACCAAACCCCATGACCCTGAACTGGTAGTGGCCAAACGGGGTGTTAATTGCCGTTTTCGGCACATCCTCCTGTTGTATCCTGATTTGGTTGTATCCTGCGCGAAGATCAAGCTTCGAGAAATATGCACTGCCCTGCACTGTGTCGAATAGGTCCTCAATGTTAGGGAGGCAGGCCTTATTCTTAATTGTTATTCTATTAAGTTCCCTCCAGTCACACACCATGCGAAGAGATCCATCTGATTTCTTCACAAAGAACACAGGAGCCCCATAGGGCGACTTACTCGGCTCTAAGAAGCCTCTCCGGAGCAGCTC
The DNA here is from genome assembly GCF_964019385.1 of Sycon ciliatum. Lineage (NCBI taxonomy): Eukaryota > Metazoa > Porifera > Calcarea > Leucosolenida > Sycettidae > Sycon > Sycon ciliatum. The sequence continues at coordinate 32,635,946 of NC_088645.1, forward strand.
CTCAATCTGCTTCTGGAGCTCGTCTAGCTCCGGCTTCGGAAGGCGGTATGCCGGTCGTGATGGTGGCGCTGTCCCTTCCGCCACCTTTATTTCATGGTCGACCGTTCGCTCTGGCGGTAGTTGGTCAGGGAGCTCGTCCGGAAATAGGTCGTCGAACTCACGTAGCAGAGCGTTCAGCTCACTTCCGAAGTGAGTTCCTTCCTTGTCACGGATAGGTGGTGGATCTTGGCCCGGCGCATCATCCTCCATAGAGACCCAGGCTATATACGCTTCGTCTCCTGAACGAATAGCGGCATTCGCTTGTGCTGCAGAGATGAAGTGGGATTCTGCGAACTAGGCGTCCTCGCCAGCTTCGTGGCCTCGAGCCACGAAGGTGTCCTCCTGGATCTGCACCTTTTTACTCCGGAAGTCGATCGTTGGGTTGTGGCGAGACAGCCACGGCATTCCCAAGATGGCGTCGTAGCGCGCCAGTGGCAGCACGGTGAAGGTCTGGGTTTCGCTGAAGTCAGCTACCACCACTTTTACTGGCCCGGCAGTTTCCAAAGGCTGTGTACGAGACGAGCCATCTGCTAATGTGACCTTCAGCTCCTTGGTCGCCGTGTCAGTCTTCAGGTTATGTCTCCTGACGAACTCCGACGACAAAAAATCGTGGGTAGAGCCAGAGTCTATTAGCATGGTAGCCTTCCTCCCATTCACCTTCCCAGTGACACATAGCAGATCGTGCTCTGCGCTCATCGCCACGCTGCTGATGTGCGCCTTAGGCGTAGCTTCAGAACTCTCCACTGCAGGATCACTTGCGCTGTCTCCTTCCTCAACACTCAGGCCCTCGAACCTATTGAACACAATGAGTGGTGTGGGTGCCTGAGTATCCACCGCCAGTGAGCGCACTCCCTTCTTCACTGGCTGGAAGCGTTTGGGGAATTCACGATGACTGGACAGTTTCTGGCAATATGTCCAGGCTTCCTGCATGAGTAACATATGGGCTCACTCGTACGGTTAGATTGCTGCTGCTGACGTCCCCATGGACTGACAGGTTGCCTCAGTGTACTGGCCTGAGCGTGAGGTGCCGGACCCGGGTGCCTCGACCGACGAATGCCTGTGCCTGTGGTGGTCTGTTCCCTCCATACTCCTGATGCCTGCATGGCTGCCATGCGTGCGGCACGAATGGCCTGGCCTAGTGTTGTCGGGTGCTCCCGAAGAGCCGAGTGACCGATTGCTGCATGCAGGCCCCTCACGAACAGCACCGCCTTCGAATGGTCATTCAGGTCGTTCACCTGAAGGCAGAGGTTAGTGAATTCCTGTACGTATGCGTCCAGGCTGCCGCGCTGCACCAGTCCAAACAGCTTGAGGCGCGCTTCCTCCTGTTCATGGACTGGGCCATACACGTCGCCGAGTGACTGTTTTAGCGTCGGCCAGTCGTGGATGCAGGCGCCGGAATCCAATACCGACATCAGCCAAAGCCTGGCGTTGCCTTGTAGGTAGCTGGCAGCGAATCGCACCTGCTCCTGGTCGTCGTTGACGCGCTGTGACACCATGGCGAGCTCGATAGCGAAGACCCACTCCCTGAAGTCCGCAGGGTTGCCCGAAAACACCGGAGGCCTATTGACTGTCCCATCAAATTTCCTGTCGAGCAGTCGTTGGTCCGTGGGCCGTTGAGGTCCTTGAGGTATATCCGTCGTTGCGGCAGTTTGTACCCGTCGACGCGCTCCGTCCTTGTAGCGGTCATACCGAGCTAACAGAAGGGTGGCCACGCATACCAGCAAACAAAAAATCTCGACAACCATCCTTTGCTACCAGTGTAACCGTCCAACCAGAGCGATCCAGGATCAAGAGTCGAACGACTTTATTATACCATCAACGGGGTTATATGGGACAGAAGTGTAATCCAAGGTGAACATGCAACACAGGTGTGATGTAACACAACGTAAGTGGGAACGTGTAGTAGGATGCACAGTGTGAGTGTGTGAATCTGTTACAGTCTCTCAATGGATTTGAGTGACATTTTCGCCACACACTCCTGTCACTATGGTGGCCCTCTGGGCATGATTTAAAAGTTCTTGCGCCTCATTGACAGGCTTTCCAGGCCGGAAAAATAGTGCCACGGTGTGCGAGCCACCCAGGAGCCAAAAAAATGCATTTACAATGTTTTCACATTTTCTTGCTCATTCTGTCCGTGTGCGGGATCGAAACCTAAAAAATGTCCAGAAGCAGCCATGCATGGTGGGATAGGGCCCCTCAACGTGGCCGTGGAATCTGTCACAACGGCAAGAGTGGGTATTCTCTCACAGACTCCCACAGACCCAAGTCAATTTTTGAATTTTTGTTAGGTTTAGCACGTGCTACGAGGTCGTACCTTTGATACAACATCCAGTGCTGGGACCTCCACAGCAAGCCATTTCCACAGCGCTGCACACCAAATCCAGGATACCCTCAAGAATCGGCAAAGACTACTACTCACGTTCCACTACTGCCTAGTACTGAATCCTACCTGACTTCTTGACACGACTCAAACTTGCCAACGTCACTAAATCAACGTCAACTACAATAATCAAGCCACATGTGTTGTATTTCTCGCCGGCCGAGCGCAGCGAGATAGGTGAGAAATAGTGTCTCGCGAAATATTTTCAGTTGCAAATATGGCATCTTGTGAGTTCTTCATTGTCGCTTCTTTTCCTTACTTCTTCAGTCAGTTTTGAGTCTCACCAGTGTCCCTGCCCTTCCACCCTTCATTTCTGTGCATATTCTCATTGCTTTTTATCACTTTTTGCGTGATGTGCTTGCCATGCCTACATGATGCCTAATTGCCATTGGGGATATACACCCGGTTTTTTCCCTCACAACTGCGTCCATCGAAGCGAGGGTTTTTTCCCGGCTGGCTCGGTCCAGAATAATAAAATCTGACGGTCCCAAGTAGTCCCGCATCATGGCCGATTTCTGCTATCCACTGGCACGGCTATTCTATCTGAGACACTCTGTTCTCAGTCCTTGCTTCCATACCTCACTCGTTATCCGGTTCACATCTGGCTGCGGCCAACTACCCTTCATTTTGTGTAGTGTTGCTATTGCTGTCTATGTCTCTGTGTGTGCCAGTATATGTGGAGCGAGAACTGCAACGTCATGAGGGTGCTGGCAAAAGTCCTGCCTTTACATGGCTACAAAATGTGTTTTTTTTACTTGGAGCAAAATTCTGCACACTTTTGGGTGTTTCCATGACACGACAAGTTGCGCACGGTCTGCTCCCATTCAAATTCAGTGCACGACTCAAACTTGCCAAAGTCACTAAAACAACGTCAACTACAATAATCAAGCCACACACATGTATCTGAGAAGTCACGAGGGTGCTGGCTAAAGTCCTGCTGCATGGCGGCGGGCTTCGCCCGCCCCTGTGCAGCCCAACACGTGGTTAAAAACATGATGATTTGTACTTTTTTGGACTTGGAGCAAAATTCTGCACACTTTCGCGTGTTTCCATGATACGATAGGTTGCGCATGGCCTGCACACATTCAAATACAGTGCTGCCAACAAATGACAGCGTGCAACAAAAGATCTGTCCTTACAAAGGCACATTTTCGGCCATAACTCTTGAACAGCTGCTTAGATCGAGACAACATTTTCAGAGGTTTTGCAGCTGTTCATGATCTTTCAACTGATGTAGCACTCGATATGAATTTACATATTCGATTTTTCAGGGATTTTACGACCAGGCTGCCCCTTAAGCACAAATTTATACGTTCAAACACCGTATTATAATCACTAATGGCCAGAAACAAACAGAATACCCACCTAAAACAGTGGGTACCTTAGTTTCTTGATAGAAAATACAATTCACGAGAAAGGTGTTTGCTCCCCATACAGGCGCTCGAGCTTTCCGGCCGACTTGACTTTAAACTTAAACTCAAGATTCCCACCCAGAGCACGTGGGTAGTCAATCGAGCCTTCGACTCGCCAAACCTGCAAAAAGCACCACTCCAATCCCTGCTCAATACACAGGGTTTCGGGGAATTCAACCCCTATCAACTGAGCTTGTGTAGGCTCAGAGGTGTGTGCTTTCTTGCAGGTTTGCCAAGTCGAAGGTTTGATGGACTTCCTGTGTGCTCTGGATGGCCGTGGTGAGATAGTCAAGTATCAGGTTTTAAGTCGGATTTTGAAAAGTGAGGCACGCGTTTTTCGGGCTCTCCTTTTTTCCCCTTTTTTGCAGCCCAGCCGGCATCAGGCCGGACTGGAAGTAGACTAGATCAGTGATTAGAAATAGCAGATAGAATTAGAGTAGTGTCGGAAACTTGCCATGCCCGGAGCTACCACGAGAACTAACTCTCGTGTATCAGCCTTGACTGAATCTGAGACGAAAATGTTGGGCTCCCTGCCTAGTATCGAGTCGGATGTATCGGCAGTGCTAAAAAGTCTGGCCGCACTTGTCTCCGAGGCCGCCGATCGCGAGGATCGCCTGAACAATAGGTTCGATGAGCTATCCAGACAAGTATCTGAGCTGAAGGAGGAGGTAGCTTCTCTCAAAGAATCCGCCATTGCCGCGGCGAAAGCTCCTCAGTCATGCCAGCCAGGACGTACTACGAACCCTGACCGTACCCGTACTGACCCCGCACAGCCTGCAGGCAGTGTAGCATGAGTGCGAGTACGAGCAGATCTACCAGCTACAGCAGCGCGCTGAACCAAGGTCCAGCATCCGATGCGCCCCGTACTGAATTTGAAAATGATGCTCGCCCAGCAGCCAGCCCTGGCCACAATGTGCACAGCGTGAGCGAGAGTGACGCGGATGACGGTTTTCAGCAGCCACGGAGACGAAAGCGCAACAAGAGCACAAAGGTGTTGCAGCCCATCTCCGACGATGCATGGAAACTAATTGCAGATGAGCCCCACAGAGCGAAGAGAGCTGTCGTATATGTTGGTAACCTCAGCAGGGAGACAACTGAAGACCGGTTACGCGAATTTGTTGATTTGCGTAGCAGGGCCGTCAACTCCGACACACCAGTAGTGCTCCACACCTGTAGCATGCATGTCAATGCTAGCGGCTGCATGTCTGCAAGAGCGTTTGTGGATGCCAGCTCCCTGCATATCCTGCTGGCTGCCAACTTCTGGCCAAGGCCACTTTATTGCAGGAGGTGGACCTTCCACACATCCGACACTCATAAGACAGTACCAGGGTCAGCTCAGCCTGGCTGCCCACCAACTGACACGCCAGAGACATCCCCATCCCTGCCCAATCCACTGCAAAGCGCAGGTAGCAACAAAAGCAGCAGTGCAGATACTGTAAGCAAGCAACAATGAAAATCCTCCTTACAAATGCTGGTGGAATCATGTCCAAATTTGGAGAGTTTCAACACGCGCTTGTATCCTCCAAAGCTGATATCGCTGTTGTTACTGAAACCAAGATCACCGCAGAGAAATTCTCCCTTCACGAGTCAGCCATCCCAGGGTACTCCGGCCCACTCCGGCGTGACAGGACTGAACATGGTGGTGGCATAGCAATCTGGATACACAGCCCATTGGCGTACCATCATCTAGATCAGTACGACTCATCTGTTCACGAAGTAACTTGGCTCACAGTGCAGTCTGCCCATCATGGTAAGATAGTGCTGGGTGCTGTATACAGGCCAGGATCCGCCTCAGACACTGATATCTCAACACTTGAGCACCTCGATGGCATCCTGGATAGCGTCAGAAAACACGGCACCCACACCATGCTGGTCGGAGACTTCAATGTCCACAACAGGGCTTGGCTCGGCAGCTCTAAGACCACCCGTGCAGGGGAGTACATGGAGGAACTAAGCGCTGCCCACAGCCTCATGCAGCATGTCCAAGAACCAACCCGAGGTCTCAACACCCTGGACTTAGTGCTCTCTGACTTCACTGGTACTGTGACCACCGGTATCTCGCCGCCGATAGGAAGGTCAGACCATTGTGTTGTCCACGCTGTGCTCGCTCAAGCCCCGCTAGAAAATGAGCCCAGCACACGGAGGCGTGTGTGGCGATATGGCCAAGCCGACTGGAACAGACTGCGTGCCCACTACCGTCGCATTGCCTGGGCAGCTGAGTTTCCGGAGGACCCAGAGGAAGCATGCAGCCTTGTTACTAGGCACATCGTGTCTGGGATGCTGCAGTTTATTCCCCACAAGATGCTGGAAACAAGGCCGTCCGATCCGAGCTGGTGGACACCAGAATGCACTGAGGCTCAACGTGCCAAAGAGAAAGCGTGGAAGGCCTGGCGTCACCAGGGGCCCAGCGAATGCCTGAAGCAGTCGTTCATGACAACTGTCACTCAATCTATTACAACCCAACATCGTGCACAACAAGCTGAAGAGCAGACAGTCCGAGAGCGTCTCACAAGTGGTTCCATGAGAGACAAGGACTGGTGGAGGAATGTCAAGCGCGCCGCCGGTCTGGGTAGGACTACAGACGTGCCAACACTCACTGATGCTGACGGGCACGAGCACAGTACATCGAAAGCCAAGAGCGAGTGCCTTGCTAGATTCTTTGCTGAAAAATGTAGCCTTGGGAATAATGACATCGACAATGCTGAGTTACCAGCAACACCCCGCACTACCACTCCGGGCCTGCAGCGCATCCGCTTCCGCGTCTCTGAAGTCCAACAGTGCCTGAAGCGTCTCAACACATCTAAATCCACTGGTCCAGATGAGATCCCAGGACGAGTACTCAAGGAGTGTGCAGCTGAACTAGCACATCCGCTGGCTAGATTGTTTCGCCTGTGTTTTGCAAATGGAGTCCAGCCCCAATCATGGAAAATTGCCCGTGTCGTTCCAGTGCACAAGAAAGGACCCAAATCCATGATGAAGAACTACCGGCCTATATCTCTCCTGACGATCATCTCTAAGATCATGGAAGGTATCATCAATCGGCAGCTTGTGAACCACCTGGAAACCCATCAACTCTTCTCCTCGTCCCAGTTTGGCTTCCGACGTGGACTGGGCACAAGTGACCTACTGACGGCTCTCCAGCATTCCTGGGCCACTACCCTGGCTGGCGGCGGTCTTGTGCATGCCCTGGCAGTTGATATTGCCGGGGCATTCGACAAGGTTTCCCACCCAGGTGTCCTTGCGAAGGCACAGCAATGTGGCATCCACGGCCAACTCCTGGCTTGGCTAAGGTCGTATCTCCATGACCGAAAACTGACTGTAGTTGTTGGCGGTCAGTCCTCCCCACTGTTCCCGATCAAGGCTGGAGTGCCCCAGGGTAGCCTCCTAGGTCCCACTCTTTTCCTGTTATATGTAAACGATGCAGAACAGTGTTTAGCCCCAGGCTCCAGTCTAGCTGTCTATGCGGACGATACAACACTCTATGCCCTAATCAGAAACCCAGATACCATCGCTGCTGCTTGCAATAGCCTCCAAGCATCTATTGACCGCCTGCAGACTTGGGGTGCCCAATGGAAGATAAAGTTCGAGCCATCAAAATCTCAGGCAATACTCCTTGACCGCCACAGACCATCCCTGGATGTCCCACAGCTCACATTTGATGGCATGCAGGTGCCTGAGAGCCCTCAGCTCAAGCTGCTAGGAGTGTTATTTGACAGTACTCTCTCCTTCCGGGCCCACATCCGTTCCCTTGCCGTTAGAGCCAACCAGCGACTCGGCCTGCTCCGAAAGGCATCTCGGATCCTGGACAGTGCAGGGCGCCTAACTGTGTACAAAGGATTTGTACGGCCTATAATGGAGTACGCCCCTCTCGTCTGGGCAAGTGCGGCACATTGTCACCTCCATCAGCTGGACCTGGTCCAGCGTCGAGCCATGAAGGTTATTGGCCCCTCATTGCTCCCCAGCCTGGCAATCCGAAGGCATGTTTACGGGCTGTGCTACCTGTATAAGCTGCAATGTATACCAGGTCCAGCTCTGCTTACCAACATGGTACCTCCCCAAGCAAGAGTTAACGCTGCACCCCGGACGCGCCGGCAACGCCAGTCCCTCGGTGGCCACTCTTTCCAACTCGCAACTCCTCTGCCAGCCTCCAGTCCAGAGTTCATCCGCCGCTCCTTCCCATACTTTGTCCTGGAGAGCTGGAACACACTGCCTGCCCCAATCCTCGCCGAACGCCCAACTCTCAAGAAATTGCCCACATTCAAGACCAAGGCCTACCATCACCTCCGCCAGACCAATTGGCTATGGGCCACTGAAGTCCACCAGCACTGAGAATAACCGGTTGTCTCTATTATTATCATTTTCTGTCTCTCTCTCTCACTCTTCCTCTCCTGGGAAGCTCCTCATGCTCATTCTCCCTTTCTCTGTCCATTTCCCCTTCCTGATGCGTAGACCAACTGTTGAACCCGAGACCACTAGGTCGGGGGAGGTTGACCTACCTCATCGGCACGCATGCCACGCTCCTCTGTGTTGTCAAAGTTCGCTTGTCCACTTTTGTCTACCTCCCCTTTTATGTTGCTGGCCAGTGCTTTGTAGTAAAAAAAAAAAAAAAAAAAAAAAAGGGCAAGGCGGCGGCGCAAGCTCCGTTGTGGAGAGCAAATACCATTCACAAAAAAATAATCGCCTAAGTCGCTACCGCCATCATATATAATCTAATTCAAAACAATGGTTTGCTGTCGTGTAATTTAGTTGCATTGTCCATATGCAGTCGCATACCTATAATTCAACCAGAGGGACATTTATTAAACGGGACATAAATTGGGGACAATTATTTAAAACCCATTCGAGGTGCTAACGACGTATCCAATAACAAACGATGCGATTAATTGGGGACAATTTAAAACCCCTTCGGCGTATCCAATAACAACGCACCTGTCAGGTTTTGACACAATTCGGCGAGCTTTCCATTCACCCTGTTGTAGACCAGATCTGCGGTGTCGACGATAACTGCAATGTTCAATGTGTTATCGCTCCCGTCGCCTCCACTCTTTGCAGTGTCGCGGCAGGCATCTTTGGCTCCTTGTGGGATACCTTTGCCCGGTGTCCATTTTGTCAAACTGACCTGCTGCACTCCGCTGATGTGAGGGATGCACGTGTCCTGGAACCGGAAGATCTGAATAGTTGGAGAACACAATACAATTTAACTCCTTTCATGGAATACGTCCTACAACATAGTCTCAACAGTACAGTTTTTTGGCTCCTACGAATGCGGCCAGGGCCGGTGAAGCCAGATATTTAGAATACTAACCATCGGGAACCAACTTTTCTGATCATTAACAATACAGGTCTGCCAAATGAACAAGTCTCGACTTCTTGAGTGTGATAGGGCCTAGCAACGTCCCCTCCCTCGCCCTGGTTCCCTTCTTCCCCTGCAGGCATATTTTCCCCGTGCATGCGGAAGCGGGCATCTTCATCTCAGAATTTGAACGAAGCCGGACTATGCCTGAGGGAAAGAGTTGATATACAAATAATGCAGTACATTGAATGATCCTATGTCTTGGACTGAGAAGCAAATTACTTGTAGTTAAGATTGCTGAATTTCGTCACTAGTGCTGATGGGTTGATGCACATCTGTCTCCCTATCTCACTCACTAGTTCCCTCTCACACACTCGCTCATGCTCCTTATCTCTCTCTCTCTATCTCACTCTCGTTCTCTCTCCCTCTCTCTCTCTCCCTCTCTCTCTCTCTCTCTCTCTCTCTCTCTCTCTCTCTCTCTCTCTCTCTCTCGCTCTCTCGCTCTCTCTGTCTCTCTCTCTCTCTCTCTGTCTCTCTCACTCTTTCTCTCTCTCTCTTTCTCTCTCTCACTCTCCCTAACTCTTTAACTCTCTCTCTCTCTCTCTCTTTCTGTCCGTCGGATTGTCTGTATGTCTTTATGTCTGTCTCCCTCAATCTCTCTCTATAATAATTATTGTAATCTCTGTCTCTCTCTTTCTCTCACCCTCTCTCTCTTTCTCTCACTCTCTCTTTCTCCCACTCTCTCTCTCTTTCTTTTGTATCTGTCTTTCTCTCTTGCTCCATGTCGGGGCGATAGAAAATGGAAAGGCTAGTTTTATTCAAATCCCACCAACCTGCAACTGAAATTCTTTGTTCTCCTCTCTCTCCTTGATGTACATGTAGTGCAGGTGAATCCTTTGCATGCACATTTCCTCCGGATTCCAGGCTCTTGTTCCGATGGTTATCCTGCAACGACTTTTGCCCGGCGCGACTGTGCTTTGGCCCGAAATATTGAAGTCGAGAGACCACGGGGAGGCAATGACCTTCGGCAACGGCTCACGATCAAACTGATTTCCCACATGGCAGCCTAACATTACGCGCGCCACTTCCCGCCCCTGAGCAGCCGATGCCTTCGTCCATATGCTCAGAAGCAGTTCTTGCTCGCCGTCTTGTTTGCCTTCACCAAGCTGGATTCCAGCCTTGTCAAATGTAACTGTAGACCTCAGGGACACGGTATGGATTTTAGTTTTCTCGTCCTTGCAAACGATACACACCAACCTTCCTGTATGGAACATTGTGGAGAAAAGCAAAAAAGCAAAAAAAGAAAACCAGGCTTGGAGGAAATGAATGTGAAGAGCGGAGGAAACAATAATGCACGTGCTATTACAGGCTCAGCCTCACTTCACACATCCAACTTGCTTGTAACTGGAATCTCCTGTCTAGATTAATTTGTCTCCGACCCTTAATAAATCGGTAACCTTCCGCGACAGCGCGTCCATGCACTTCAGCGCGACCGCCTTAGCGAGAGGCATTTCAGCACGGTGCCATTTCAGCGCCGTGTCTTGACAGCGCCAATGATTTCAGCGTGAAATTTTAAAGCGCAGGACATATCAGCGCCAATTTCTTCAGTGCAGATTTTTTCCACGGGAGGCACTTCAGCGCCGTACATGTTGATGCACGTACGGGCACCAATTAGTGACTTTTAGTGACTATCAATGACTATTGACAACTTGTACGGAGTATTACCACTGCCATGTACACCAGTCGCCCTATAAAAGGCACAGTATTTTCGGAGAAAGGCCATTATTTTCCTGAATTTTTCTATGCAAGCTAACTCTCAAAAATGGAATTGAACCGATTTGAGACAGCCAAGGGCAAGCCGGCATTCTGCCAAGGTGGTTACACTTATCGCCTTGATAAGCGTGCCAGTGCCGCTGACGGTGAACGATACTATTAGGAAATCACTAATTTTGACTTTCTTTCGAATGTTGGTCGACTTCTTCATTTCTAATCTACGGATTCTCTTGTCATATCGCTATATGCCTACTAAATAATTTCAATAAACTATGTGAAAACAAGTTTGTCAAAGAATCACCAAATCACCAAATCCCGCTAGCCAGAGTGCAGGCAAGACCACTAATTCCGTGCGAACGATAATGCGTACGATACTGCGCATTATAGTACGCGCGAAAATGCTTCGCGCTGACATATATGCGCTGAAATGCCTCACGCTGTAGTGGACGCGCTGTCGCGGGATGGAATCAATAAATCCTATTATTGTCGGATTGCAAGAATGTTCAGCCTTCCGGAAAAGCCTTTGTGGTATGATTTCACCTCAGACAATATCTTGTACATTGGCAGTACACAAGGGTGCAGCCATCTGTAACCGAGGTATGTATGTACTATAGGACAGATCGTCTGAGTTTCAGGCAACTCTGGAAGTTTACATGTGCTCGTTCGTTCTTGAGGAAGGGGGGGGGGATTGGTGATTCTGAGGAGCTTTATCCAAAACCTTCTAGTGGTCGCCGTGGAAGTCAGCATGCTCTAAGAACTCACATACAGAATTCACAAGTGGTAATACTGGCGCACGTCGTGTAAGCCCCAGTACCTTTTGAAAGTTCTTTCAACGCGTTGTACACTGGCTGGAGGGTGTTGGACTGCTGAGATGAAGCGAGAGATATCGCCAGGCGATTGCTGTCGTCAATTAGAAGAATCGATGTGACTCTTTCCTTTTCGGTCACCGTTAGAGATTGGATCTCACTTGCGACATCATTGATTCTCTGTACGCTGTAGATGCCCTCTATTGGCTCTCTCCATTCTAGAGGAATACCATGATGCTTTGCGATGTACTCAGTGACGATCCTGATGTTCTCCAATGCCTAGAACAGAGTATATAATGAAGAGTATATCAGATAATGTAATGCTGCTTACAATCACACAAAAAATAAAATCCATTCTTCTGAACTACGGGTTGCACAAATTCAAACAATAATTAAACAATGATACTAAGATGTTACTGACAGGGCACACTGGCTCTAGATCGTTTTGTGTACCAGGTTACTGAAGCACAGTAAAACCTGGTTTAAGCGACCACCCCACGGTGCAAGCAAAAGCTGTCCTTAAAGCCAGGGGTCTTTAGAACCAGGTTCCACAGTGTCTGTGTAGAACTATCGGTGGATGGAAAAACGGTCGTTAAGAGCAGGTGGTAGCTGAACCCAGAGGTCGCTTACATCAGGTTTTCCTGTATAGTACTGGTCATGCAGTTATCCCAATGGGGGAATGTGTCACAATACCCCATATCAGATCCTAGCCTAGGTGCTGTTCTCATCCAGTGCATGTGTATGGAAGTAATGATATGGCAGTCGATGACAACGGCATAAACTCACACCTGCGTTCAGATTGGTAATGCAAATGCACTTTTCATTCTGACAATCGCAAGATTTTCATCCGGCTCACTATAGATCTGAGTGACCACGAAATGCACCCAAGCAAAAATTCATTCAACGGGTTATCAACAAAAGTAACAACGCACAGCCGTGGGTTGGCGAGTTGCCTGGAGTACACCGAACTCTGGTATGAGACTTTGGTAAGAGGAGGGCTGGAACTGAGGCTCAGGTCTGGGGTACGTCCGTTACTTACCTCCTTTCCATTGACTCCCTTCATGGATTCGCATAAATTAACTGGTAGGCACAACACCTTTTCGAACCCTTCCATATCCAACCTATGTGGAACAAAAACCGGACAAAATAATTTTTTCGCATGATGCTCTTGTTCAATGCTTCAATCGATATACATGTACATAAAGATAAGCGCAGTGCGGACACATGTGTACGGTTATACCATGGTAAGTTACTGCGAGGGTAAATCACAGAGTGCTTCCACAACAAACATAGTGTGTTCGTGCAGCTTTTTAAACAAACTCTGCCATGCATATTCCGACCAAACACTTCTCCTTTGTAGATATACCTTTCTAAGATTTTTCACCCTCGGCTACCAGCTACCAGCCATTCTCAGAGAAAACAGTGAAAACTGAGTGCAAACTAGACGTGTTCTGTACATACATTGTAAACATTTAGGAAACCTCACTTCTCAACTCCAAAAGCGGTCTCTTTACTGCGACTAAAATTAAAATTGAGATTCACATTACACCAAATTTTCCGGTTTGGCCCATCATAAGGGTACATTGTAAACGGTGAATTGTGATAGAACAGTGACAGGAGGTACATATTTTGTCAACTAAGGTGTATGTGTGGGTATAGTCATACAATAATGTGAATGGTTGGAGTATCTGGTGCGTGAAGTTAGGACAAAATAGTTAGAGATAGTGTGAGGTGCTATCCCAAGTATAGTGATGTAGAACGTTCAATCTCTACTCGGTTTCCTCGAGCATATGGAGGGGTTAAATATAATATACATATACTTGTGAAGCAATTGTCATATTATGTTTGGGGGACAGCAAAATTGAATACAATCATCAGTGAATCATGTTTTAGTTTAGTGAGTACGGTAGAACAGACCACCGACAATACGGCACATTTTATAATATTGCCAATTCATTTATCTGGTTTGGGGGACAGGCGCAAACGGGAAAGGTCTGACGAGAAAATTGACTGTCACCACCAGGATTCGAAACAGGGACCTTACGATTCAACTTCTTATTATCAATACTTATGGCTATAATACCTCACTCCGCCACGTAACAATTACTCTACTGACTAAAAGGTACAATAATACATATGCTGTGTGACAGTGAAGGTCTATCGCCACACTAAATCAGTGTCTACCGGTACTAGTATTTGAGATAACTGATCCCATTGTACGCTTGTAGCACTTCCACTGATCCCAGTGTACGCCTGTAGCACTTCAAACAATCTGCAATGTAACACCTGGTAGACTTCCACAGTGTGAAATTTATACAAAAGAGAAGGACCAATCTGAGCCCATACAGTGTGAAATACTAGTACTACTTTACGGAATAGGTGCAACTACCGGCATGGCGTAATGAATTTATCATTCGCGGAGAAAACATAATTGATTTTGTGTTTGTCAGTATGAACAGAGTACGAAGGGAAGGAAGTGCTTCTAGATTCTGACCAGCAATGTGTAACTTGCCTTGCGTGGAGATTCGCCTTTACAATCAGCAGTGTTTCGTATCCACGGAGCGGGTTGTTCTTATCGTCCGACTTGCTGCGTAGAGCCACGATCACTGGAACACGGAATGGCCGCTGCGCTAGATCGCGTTTGCTTCACAGAATATCACCGTAAAGAGTCATTCTTTGCGCCTTCAGCTGACCGGTGTTGGCCTAAACTGCACGTACCGCACTACCAGAAACTTTATGATCTTGAATGGGAATGTTCATGTCGAAGCAAAGGAAAGCCTAATCTTCCCTTACGCGTAGAATAATGGAGACGTTCACTTTAGGATGTTGACAGTTTCACGGAAAACAGTGCTTCGTGCTGCATTTCCTGCTTCGTGCTGCATTTCCTGCTTCGTGCTGCATGTGCGCCAGCGCTGGACTGTAGCTCATACTCTCCGCTGTGCCGAGTTTCTATCAAAATGCACCGTCCTGGTTAACCGTATGCAGGTATGAAGTAACGTTCGTTGCATGCAGAACGTGGATGGTGGTGGCTGTTCATGTCAGTACGGCTCAGGGAGAAAGTCCACAGCGGCGACCGGATGATAGTGATTCAGGCATTGCGCGTTCCACTCGAACTGGTTTTTTTCACTATCAAACTCTACTACCTAGTTCGCTGTTTGACAGCACATGTCACTTGACGAGCCAGAACAGAGACTCCAGCCTAGAGCACAACTCATAAAAATAGGGCTGCAACTGCATTTTTTTACTGTCAAACCCGACTACAGTTTGCTGCTTGACAGCACGTGTCACTTGACGAGCCAGAACAGAGACTCCAGCCTAGAGCACAACTCATAAAAATAGGGCTGCAACTGCTTTTTTTTACTGTCAAACCCGACTACCTAGTTTCCTATTGACAGCACGTGTCACTTGACGAGCCAGATCCGAATCTCCAGCCTACAGCACAACTCATAAAAATAGGGCTGCAACTGCTTTTTTTTACTGTCAAACCCGACTACCTAGTTTGCTGCGTGACAGCACGTGTCACTTGACGAGCCAGAACCGAAGCTCCAGCCTACAGCACAACTCATAAAAATAGGGCTGCAACTGCTTTTTTTACTGTCAAACCCGACTACCTAGTTTGCTGCTTGAGAGCACATGTCACTTGACGAGCCAGAACCGAAGCTCCAGCCTACAGCACAACTCATAAAAATAGGGCTGCAACTGCTTTTTTTACTGTCAAACCCGACTACCTAGTTTGCTGCTTGAGAGCACATGTCACTTGACGAGCCAGAACCGAAGCACCAGCGTACAGCACAACATAATGGTACACGGGAGCCAGTACAATCGTCATGTTCATGTACAGTGAAACCTCGTTAAAAAGAACACCGATAAGACAAACTTTCGCTTTAGAAGAACTAATGTTCATAGCTCTATTGGAAAAATCACTGTGTATTCATTGGGTATAAAATATGGATAAGAAGAACTCCCGTTATTACGAACAAATACCATCGGTCCCCTGGTGTTCGTCCTAAAAAGGTTTGACTGTACTTCTTTTTTTTAAGTACATGCACTAGTAAGCACTAGACACCAGTTTCAGAAGGCAGCAGCTGAATACTAAGTATCGAATACACATACCGGATTATCTCTAATTATAAGCACGGTCCTTTAATTTTTTCAATGTACCTCCGCCCCGTGCTATTAATGGAGACGTTCCTTAATTGGAGACTATTCCATTATTATTTCAACCTCATTTCAGAGGCATGTTGCCATGCCAAATTCATGTATGACACACACATTTCAGGGTTTTTTTCGCCGGTACAGATAATGAATTTACACAGTGTGCTTATAATGGAGACTGAGCACTTTATTTTTTGTATGCCGCCCCAAGGTGTTCTATTAATACACGTGCTATTATTGGAGACTGTGCTTATATTAGAGATAATACGGTACGTCGTTAACCCTTTCCCAAAGGTGCTCTTTTAATTCGCACTTAGTGCTTTTCGCGTCCCTCAAAATATGCTGAAAAAGTGCTCTTTTTTCAGTGAAAAAAGGCAAAAAGCGCTCTTTTTGTGAAAAAAAGGCAAAAAGCGCTCTTTTTTCAGTGAAGCATAGCCATGCTACATGTTCAGATTTGAACCCAAGCTGAGAAATCGAAAAAAGATCGGATTTATGGGTCCTCGAAAGGCAAAACAGGAAGTAAAGTTCAATATCCCCACTTTTTACAGCATTCTGTACAGCGGGTACAAGCTTCACCAACTTGTTCCCCCCCCCCAAAACCGTGTCAAGGCCCATCGAGCACTCGGAAACTGTGATCGCATGCATGAGGAAACAGATTTTAGCACTTTTCAGCGAAAAAAGCTCAAAAAGGGCGATATACACCAACAAAAAAAAGCAATAAAGGGCGAAAGAAACGGGCTTTTCCAAAAAGGGCCAAAAAGGGCGAGCACCTTTGGGAAAGGGCTATACGTCGTCCCTGAGCCGTACTGACCTGAACAGCAAATACCATCCACGTTGTGCCTACAACAGCATACCTACATCAGTACATCAGTACAATGTACATAGTCATAGTCATTGTAGACTGCACATGTACCTACACGAGTGGGCTACGTGCACTTGAATCAATGACATGACCGGCTTCCGAGGGAAACGATAATGCAGGCGATTCTCGGTTCGGGTGCGTCTCGGCTAGTAGAGACCGGCGTATTCTGCTCGAAAAGGTGGCAGATTCTGCTCGAAAAGCAGTGAGATTGGCAGAATCATACAAACCTTATGGGGGGCAATTCCTCGAATTCTGCTCGATTTCTTTATCCACATACCAAACATGCGTGAATCTCACCAGAAAAGGTACCGAATTCTGCCAATTTTTCTGCCGGCAGAAAATTCCCATTCACTGCATCCATGGAGCGTTAACCTACTGTCAAAATATAATGCTAATATACTTGCGCAACGCATTCTACAGTCAAACCTAGAATGCCCTTTGTCGAAGGACCGTGAATTGTATACTTTAGAGCAGAGAGTTTTTCGTTTCTTCCCGAGGTGCAGAACGTACTGTATGTCAAAGACAAAGCTCTCTCTCTCTCTCTCTCTCTCTCTCTCTCTCTCTCTCTCTCTCTCTCTCTCTCTCTCTCTCTCTCTCTCTCTCTCTCTCTCTCTCTCTCTCTCTCTTTCTCCCTCTGTCTCTGTCTCTCTCTGTCTCTCTCTCTTTCTCTCTCTCTCTCTCTCTCTCTCTCTCTCTCTCTCTCTCTCTCTCTCTCTCTCTCTCTCTCTCTCTCTCTCTCTCTCTCCGTAGCTCTTTCCGGCTTTGAAATTTTCTTCCATAAAATCGGGAACCATTGCCAGTTTGGCCTTGCGAGGTTAAGGTGGCAGCCTACCCATAAATTTCATATCGCATTCAATTTACCGTAACTTTGGTGTCTCTCAATGGATTGGAGTGAAATTTTCACCACACACTCCTGCCACTATGCTGGGCCTCTGGACAAGATTAAACATTCCGGCATAGTGCCACGATGTGCGAGCCACCCAGGAGCCAAAAAAAATGCATTTACAATTTTTTCACATTTTCTGGCCCATTCTGTCCGTGCGCGGGATCCAAACCTAAAAAAACGTCCAGAAGCAGCCATGGGTGATGGAATAGGGCCCCTCAACCTGGCCCTGGAATCTGTCACAACGGCACGAGTGGGCGTTCTTTCAATCGTCAGACCATGGATACTGGAGTTCAAACAAAATTAATTTAATCGACCAATTTCAGTTGCCGTACACCTTGGCAAACTATGCCTGGTGACCATGATATTAATTTTTGCGGGAAGACGAACATCCCCCGTATATCCAAGATCGGCCACACCGCACTACGGCGACTATAACTATAGGTACCCGGATATGGCAACTCTGAAACTGCACTACAACGCAATTCCTTTCAAGTAACAACACCTTTAGCTGTACTGGACTAAGAGAGATTCCCGGCATTGTGTTTCGCGCCGTGATTTGTTCTGCTTTCTGGCTGGAAGTAGGGAACTGAATGGGTCAATGTGCTCTCTATCTGCCGTTAGTGGCAGCGGTACGCTGGTCAAGTCAGTAGGAATGATGAGCTGAATGTTGGGTGAGAATAGTGTCTCCAGCAACTGTACAGTTTTTGTCCTCACAACGAGAGCCAGGAAATCTTTAGATATATCGGCCACAAATACTTCACTCTGATCGCAAGATTGATACACATTGTAGTGCAATCGCACCTTGTATTCAATTTAAAAAGAATATTGAGATGTAGCTACAGTCAACTTCGCTAATAACTACTGCGGATATAACGACAAATCGCGAATAAGGACAGAATTTCCATGCCCAGAGCAAAGTCCCATCCCACTGATATACATAATAATTAGACTTCGGGTATAACGACACTTCGCGAATAAGGACACCTTTTTGATGCCCCGCCGAGTGTCGTTATAAGCGAAGTTGACTGTATTTGCACACTCCATCACAACAGTCAACGGTGGCCTGGTCGTTTAGTTAGTGACTTTTATTTGAAAATAAAAGTCACTGATCACGATCATAACAAATAATTATGTCGATGCTAAAGATGACGTTGATATTACTAAAACTAACCAGCTCAATTGCTATCTATTCATTGAACTAGAATAACAAGGAGCAGATGAGTGCTGTTCATTTTCGCCCATTCGAGTCACAAACAACTCCTATTCAGATATGCAGCAGTGCATCACTTGGGGCGGGGATTAACGGGATAATGGAATCACTATGATCTCTCAGATGACCCCCACCCCATCAAACACAACACAAATGCCAAGCAAACAGTTATCTACAAGTAGCATCAGAGAGAGAGAAAGAGAGAGAGAGAGAGAGAGAGAGAGAGAGAGAGAGAGAGAGAGAGAGAGAGAGAGAGAGAAAGAGAGAGGAGAGAGAGAAGGAGAGACTAAGGTCGGAATGTTGGGGTTTTACTAGAAATGTGTACAAACTGTTGTGGGCACTGCATTACGTCAATCACACAAACTCCTACTGGTAACTAGCAATGTTTTTTTTTCGGACATGAAATGCTCTAATGTTTAGTGCAATGGTTGCCGCCTATCCAGGCAACGATGAGGTATGTCACACTAGCAGTACGCTGTTCCCAGGTTACTACTTCTGCAGATGTTTGTGTATGGAATCAACGGCTTCCTGAGATGGTACGCTCCACCAACTAACGACCAAGAGCCGAGCATTTTCGATACCACGCATGGTAGCCGTGAGCTTATCGGAGATCGGTACATCTGGCCTCTGACCGGGCTGCAAGTACGCCTTGTCGAAAGCCAGGCAAAGCACGACCTTGCGAAACCCTGGAGCAGGGTGGAGAGAACGGGTACACGAAAGCATAATAAGAAGTAGAATGGCGAGGCCGAGGACAGCAGCTTCTATGCTAGCGCCGCCAAGAGTAAATAACTCCTTTAAGGTTCGAGACAGGGCTGGTATACAAAGGGTTCATGCTCTCCCCCCTACCCCCCCCCCCCCCCCCACCCACACACACACATGTTAATATTACACAGACTTATTTCACCAGGAACTCACTGCCCACCGTTACACCCTGTTGGAAGACCCGAGGGTGTTTTGGGATTGTCCAAGTGAAATACTACAAAGCAGTGCAATGCAATACAAGAACAGCAATAAATAGTACAAGTGTGTAGTCATCACCACACAACATCGAAGTCTCAATTTATTTACTGCTGTCCTCAAATTGTTGTCTCCACACCGCTTCCTTACAATTTAGTACAAAAATATTCTCCGATTAGAAAGGCATACCATTATAGAGACCATCCAATTCCTCACTGGTGCACGGCCGCTGGTACAGTTCATCAGCACTTTGCAACACAAAGAGGACATGTTCCTTGTCCTCGCCATCGCACATCGGTACACATCCCTGCATGAACCTACGGTCGAGTGGCTTGTAGCGGGAGTACTCGTGGTAGAGAAGTGGAGGGTCATTCGGATAACTCGGAACACATTTTGTGCAGACGTGCTCTACCTGGAAAGGAATATAAATAATAACCAGGGAAGAGAAGCAATTTGTGGCTTAACACTCTGTTATCGCAACATTGTGCCGACCAAGAGAGAAAACCACAGGCATTTACACATCAGACAAGTCTTCCGAGCAATCTGTCACAGCATGCCTTGCAAGGTCAAGGTCAGTCGGTAGATTAACTCCTTTAAATCAGTTTTACTTCCTGTAATTGTTTATGCTTGGAAGATATCTTCCTGGCATTCGGAATATGAAAACCCCTGGTGGTGGGGGGGGGGGGGGGAGGGAGGGGAAGGGGACAACGCCAGTACCACCATGCATTCCAAATGTTTAGATTATCAGGCTTATTCAATTGGTTCAAATTAGGCTTGGAACGAAAAGGACCAAGGAGCCACAAGTTAGGCTATATTGACCACTAACACCACTGCAGTTACTCTACAATCAGCTCATGCGATACCATTGCACGACACTGACAGACGGTCCATTTTTCTCTTCTAGAAATTTATCCCTGGCTCTTCATCCAAGTCCATTCTTGGCTTGGAACATTGGACATTTTCCAATGGGACTTTTTCAGACAACACGTTTCCTGTACAGGTTCTGAGTGACTGAAATTGAACAACGCTAGCAGATAAAATCGACTGTCACAACCATGAGTCAAATAAGCGACCTTCGCTATAGGCCAGCAATGATCCAAATCACTCAACTAGGATTGAGCTATGGTCTAGCTAAAGTCGGTTTTTCGGAACTTCGTGATGGCATTTCATTTTCCGTTCAGACTTTTCCAATTTCGAAAACTGTCGAATTTATGAATATTTCGTAAAATAGTTAGAGCATCGCTGGCCTCAAGCGAATGTCCCTGGTTCGAGTCCTGGTGGTGACTGTCAGACTTTACCCTGTTCCATTCCCTCAACCTACGAAAATTTCGTAAAATGTTTATATTTACGTGGTATACTGTAAAAGCCATATATATATAACGAAGTGCTAACTCTAACGAGTTAACGAGGAGAAATCTGTCGTTAAAATAGAAATTGTTATACAGAAACCGATACATATACTGTCCTATTGAGAGTTGAGAATGAGTGAGAATCGTTACTTTTGGTACACATAAACTAGTCAATTTTGGGAAATCGTTATATAATATGCACCTCGTTAGAATAATGGCTTTTACAGTAGATGCATCCTACTGGAATGTCATCTGAACTGGGATGCTGTTTCATACTTTAGAAACACTGTACCGTATCTGTAGAAAATCTCCTCTATGAAACTAGCCGTACCTGAATCTTCAAGAGGTCGCTGCAGCTCTTGGTCGGATGTATGACATGCAACGTGATATTGCTTTCAGCTTTCTTGTCACTCTCACAGGTGGGCTTAGTTGACGGCGAAGCCTCAATGGCAGCAGATGCTGGTAGGATACTCAAGTCCAAAGGCAGCGATGTACCCGCCTCGTCAGGTACGCGTGTGTTGCCTTCATGTGAGTCGGAGGTTTGTTTCTCTTCTGTTGCGGTGTGGATGCCTTGCTGCGATTTACGGCACCTAGTTGAAGGCTGACGAGGCTTTGTCCGGGGGCAGCCGAAAAGCATTTTTAGTATACGAAATTCCACTACAACGGTTTGGGGAGTATCAAATTCAATACCTCCATTCTTGAGTGTACGGCGTTTTAGCAGGCACCCTGTTTGCTCCTCATGTCCCAGGCCAAGAACAAACCTACTAAACTTGTACGCTTGATATGCCAAGGGTTCCTTCCACCAGCTCACGAGCAGACCTTGGTCGCCGTCAAGGCAGCCGTCATCAAGGCGCACTGAAAGAGCATCACGGACCCAAGTGGAGTGCAACTGCCACGTGCTTGCACCGGATCTGCTGGCTTCGTCCTTGCAAACAGCTAACATGAATCGCCCTGCGCATAACACAGAGACCCGGGAATGGCACCAATAAAGGATAGATAAGACCTTCCAAAGTTTTTTGAAAGTATAATGCAAAATGTAGAAGAATTAGTAGTGGTAATTTTTATTGAATTGGGGTGGTGTGACGTGGGAGGGGGAGGGGGATGAGGAGTTAGAGTTATACAATCACATTATTCCAGCAATGGGCCACCTGTAATATTCCGATGTAAAAATTAAGATACTAAGAAAGTGGTGGACATCACGGAACTGCATCATAAAGAAAAGGGGGTTTGTCAACTGACAACTGCTCTATGGTCAGCAAAAATTATTGTTGTATATACCTTCATACACACTTCCTGCGCTTTATAATGATCTTTTGCATACCCACTCTTTCAGGACACTTCCCCTTGCCTGTTGTACATGCAAATTCATAAACTCAATTTCATACGGCTATTGTGTGCTTCGCTTTGTTTTGTACATGGATATACATACGCTCTCACTTGGTTTCGCTATAAAAAGGCCAGGTTCGCCCCTTGTAAATTGTTCTGACGATGGGCGACTGACCCGAAACGTCATAATATTTCGACATCGCAATGAGAGAGCTTGGAAGCTCAGGGCCCTACGCTATGCTTTTTTGCCTAGCTCATCGTGCATGTTGTTAGAACTGATGGAAATGGGTTTTTTTCATTGATTGGCTACATCAAACTTTCTCTTTGTATTGGAGTGTAATAAGACACCGTCTACCAGCTTGATGAACTAGGTAACAAAACAAAGGGATGTTATATTATTTTATTTTCTCTCATTTTTTCGAGAGGTTTTTTCGAGACAATAATAATAATTACTATTATTATTTACGAGATAATAATAATAAATTCGGAACGACGCTTGTCACAATAATAATAATTATTATTATTATTCCCGTAGCTATGCAGAAAACATTACTTCAGTAACGTCTGGCGCTAGCCAGGGTCCACACAGCTTTAATTTGGTGTTTGTGTGTTTGCGTTTTTGTGTCACGCCTGGAGCTACCGTATCTGTCCCGTATCTGTCCCGTATCTGTGATTTGGTGTTTGTTTGTTTGTGTGTGTGTTTGTGTCACGCCTGGAGCTACCGTATCTGTCCCGTATCTGTGATTTGGTGTTTGTTTGTTTGTGTGTTTGTGTCACACCTGGAGCTACCGCATCTGTCCCGTATCTGTGACTAGAAAGGTTCTACAGGATTGTACATAACAGCTGGCCACAAACAGCTGGCCACAATATTCGTCGTATGCAGCGTTCCTCCTTTATTCCCAATCGAACATGGTTGAACAAGTGGTCACGTGCTCCTTGGTGCCCAAATCACCTGGTCACCACGCCAGCAGGCGTCAACTTTCACACCAAGGTTCAACTCGAGTTCAACTCGAGTGACAGGACTGCACCCAAAAAAGGTCAAACAGGCTAGTAAGTTGTACCCTGCAGGCACGGTGACCAGCTGACTGGTGTACGCAGGAGCACGTGACCACTTGTTCAACCATGTTCGATTGGGAATAAAGGTGGAACGCTGCATCGCAGCCTTTTCGGACCAAAACCAGTCGACTCAGCGTCCAAAAGACTACAACATATGGGCCAATCGCGGTCATCCGTGCTTTTATAAGAACGAAACGGCGCTTTTAGTGACATTTTGCATACAAATCCCCATCTAGTAGGGCGCAGTCACACAGTTTCGGTGGAAGTGCGCGAGTTCGATTGGGATTCAAGTAGGAAGGGAGCGTCTCAGCTTTCTCGGACCAAGACCATTCGACTCAGCACCCCGAAGACTACAACTGGTGAAATTTTAATTTTTGCCTTAACTTCCCCTTTAAGTGGTCGTTGGTTGCTCCGACAATTTCATGTCTGGCGCTAGCTCTGTGGCAGACGGACCTTCGACTGGCGCTATCCCGTACTTGTCCCTATTAGCGTAAATACACAAGGCGACAGAGCTAGCGCCTGACATTTGATACGGTGTTTTACGGTAGAAGGATGTCGTATAGCATGTCGTACAACAGTATGATGAAATTGTCGGAGCAACCAACGACCACTTCATATATCAGTAGCCAGTGCTATCCTGACCATTATGTTAGCATTACGAAAGCATAGACAGGATGCGTGTTACAGGAGACCCAAATTGCTGAAGACCAGTAGTCATTGCTGATAACGCGCAGAAAAACTAAATCTGCAGCCTCTTTTGCCGTCGGACAGGATGGGTATTACAGGAGACTGTAAAGTTACGTAATGTGCTCCACAGGGAACCATGCATTCGGCCGTCAGCAACAGTTAAAAGCACAAGAACACTATCAAGGTAAGGACATTTTTGTATTGTTGTATTGCATCGCGATATCGCCGATTGGTTTGCAGGCCTGCCTGCGAATCATGAGGTCCCGAGTTCAAGACCCGCTCTGGTAGCAGGGAGTGTGTAAAAAGACTTTTTACGCGTGTTGAGCTACGCCGACACCCACAGTCAACTGGGTACTCAGAGCTCGGAGTGAGAATAACAAGGATGCAGTTTACGGAGTTATGGGCCGTTACACGCCCGATTGGTTGAGAGACTAACCTCCTCTCCCCTGACTCACTTGTGAGGTCTGCATTCGCCACTAAGGTTAACAGGCATAGTGGTGGCCTGCGGATGCGAAGGCTAGTTTGTGTGTTTCTGAACGAACATTCAAGCGATGCCGACGCGGATCCCGCGAATATTTTTATTTTTATTATCGCGATATCGTATTGTATGGAATATAATTTTACTTCATTGGCTCAACACGTCAATGTAAAAAGGCCAGAAAATCCGATTATAAGGAGATAAAAAGGAAAAGAAGGAGCAAACCAAAAGCGGATGAAGTGAGAGAAAAGTAACAATCCGCAATAAATTCTGCAAATATTTTTGCCTATCTCATATTCAAACTGATTGAAACGTTTTTGCAATACAATGATGTAGCCAATCAACAGAAAAAACATTTCCATCAGTTCTAGTAACATGTACGATGAGCTAGGCAAAAAAGCATAGCGTAGGGCCCTGAGCTTCCAAGCTCTCTCGTTTACTAAATTTTGAATGGCGCATTCCCACATAACCTGGGATTCGAAACCGCACTATCGCCCTGCATGCATTTCCCCGATACACTTCGCATACATACTCATTCTTCCAAGTTGCTTCACGTTATGATCTTCCATTTGAAAGCCCTATTTGAATATTGTGGCCAACTATCTTTGATGGTACGGTACGGGACAGGTACGGGATAGCGCCAGACATGCCGCCGGCACAAACACACACGAAATAGACCATTTGACAAAATAAAGTAGGGGCGCGTAAGGGGGCAAGGCATGGTCTATAGGGGGGCCCCATCGTGCATGAGATCGCGCATGGACCGTGCACACTGCACAGTGCAGCGTGCAAGTACAGTGTGTACGTGGTGTACGAGTACTGCACGGAGATTTCGTGTGCTTGTTGGTGCCGGTGGCCGTGGGTACGGTGTTTCTTGTTTTTGTTTGAAATGATTTGGTTGTTCTGTAGTTCAGTCGGTAGTTTTCCTTCGCCTCACGATGCCATCGCACAACCACTGGTCTGTGTTTGGCTGCTCAAATCGCCGATCAGATCAACGAGATCTGTCTTTTCATAAGTATCCCACAGATCCCGACCTAAGGGCGAGATGGGTGCAGGTATGTAAGCGCGAAGAGGGAGCGCATTTCACGATCTCATCCAGCACTGTTGTTTGCAGTGAACATTTCAGGGAAAAAGACTTCCATCCAGATCTACCCGGGCTGCCTGCATTAGCTTCTGGGAAGCCGCATCGTCGTTTGAAGCAGGAAAGCATCCCCAGTGTTTTCTCCTTTCGGCGACCACCAGCCGAGAGACCCTCTCCTGCGGATCGTCGAAGTGCTGCACTTGTTCGTCATTCTTTACTAGAGAGGCTCGATGTCG
Source organism: Sycon ciliatum (assembly GCF_964019385.1). Lineage (NCBI taxonomy): Eukaryota > Metazoa > Porifera > Calcarea > Leucosolenida > Sycettidae > Sycon > Sycon ciliatum. The sequence continues at coordinate 32,661,932 of NC_088645.1, forward strand.
AGCCAAAAGCCAAGAAGCCGCGGCGAGGAGAAAGTGAGACCCTCTCCTGCGGATCGTCGAAGTGCTGCACTTGTTCGTCATTCTTTACTAGAGAGGCTCGATGTCGAGCCAAAAGCCAAGAAGCCGCGGCGAGGAGAAAGTGAGAGTGAGTTTGAGTATCGTGTCGGAGGCTGCCGAAACTGAAATCCACAATCTAAGCACCAGTAACAGAGCAAACACATGAGAGCAGAGCCCACCATCTCCACCAGCAACACAGCCCTCACACACACAGCAAAATCCAGCACAGCACTATCATTTTTGGCGTCATCTGTGAACACAAGTCGCAAGCTGTACTTGGTAGACTTCTTCTGGGTTGCCCAGCACTTGGCTTCGATAAAATTCTCGGCCTCCACACAGCACACACTAACATCGTGAATGTATCCACCAAAATACAGCTCGTGTCCCCGATCTAGAGGCTTCCTGATGATGAGTACATGGCTCTCACTGGTGCGAACTTGCTTTCCAGTAAGCAGCAAATGCGACAAGATCGTGGATGCTGTTACACGAGGAAGTTTCGGTCTGTCTTGGGTCCAGCCAGAGTCAGGAAATACTGGTGCTGGCGTACGCGTGGCGACGGGAGCTGCATCACGGGTCGACCGCTTGCTTCTTGGTGCTTCGGGATTAAATCTGTAGAATAACGCCCTGGATGTAGAACAAATGTCACGCGCAGTTCGTGAGTGAGTGTAGGTAAAAAAAATTAGTCGACGAAGCCCCGTATGAAAGTACCTCGTAAGTAGTTCCGCTTTCCATCCTGTCAACAAACCACCCTGCTTTCGTAGATAATCTCTCAGCTGCTTTATAGTCCAAGAAGGCTGAGGAACCTGCTCTACCAGCTCTCCGACACTACTCGTACCAACTCTGCCGTCCTCGCCCTCCGTGACCGTGTGACTCGACTGTGCACCAGCTCTGTCTACTCGAAAAAACCGAAACCAGCAAGAAAGTGTGTACTTTGTCTGCTTGACCCAGCGCTGCTGCATGCGCGCTGCTGCAGCGCGCTAGCGCTGGTTCACCTGACGCCCCCCTACGCGAACGCTTGCCCCCTTTCGGCCCCCCTACTATTATTTGCGCAAATCGTCTATTAAAGCTGTGTGGACCTTGGCTAGCGCCAGACGTTACTGAAGTAACGTCTTTTGCATAGCTACGGGAACGAGAGAGCTTGGAAGCTCAGGGCCCTTCACTATGCTTTTTTTGCCTAGCTCATCATGCATGTTATTAGAACTGCTAGAACTTTCTCTTTGGCCCCAACTTCGTTGCGATCTTATAGTGTTTTACGTCAACCATGACGGCTACAATGCCCAACCATACCACAACGAACTGATCGCCTACATCATTGTATTGCAAAAAATTCCATCTGTTCGAATAACATGCATGATGAGCTAGGCAAAAAAGCATAGCATAGGGCCCTGAGCGAAAGAAATAAACTTCCTCTTTGCATTCGAGGGTAATACGACACCGTCTACCACCTTGATGACCTAGGCAAAAAAGCATAGGGATGTTATACATTTTTCATATCTCCTTTTTTTTTTTAAGACATAACCTGGGTTTCGAATCCGCACTAACGCCCTGCATGCATTCTCCGATACACTTCGCATATATACTCATTTTTCCAAGTTGCTTCAGGTTATGAATTTGCATTAAAGGCGCTATTTGAATATTATTGTGGCCAGCTATCTTTGATGGTACGGAATGGGACAGGTACGGGATAGCGCCAGGCATGCCTGTGCTGTCCTTGATGGTACGGTACGGGACAGGTACGGGATAGCGCCAGGCATGCCGATGCTGTCCTTGATGGTACGGTACGGGACAGGTACGGGATAGCGCCAGGCATGCCGATGAAACAAACAAACAAACACGGAATTAAAGCGGTGTTGACCCTGGCTAGCGCCAGCCGTTACTGAAGTAACGTCTTTTGCACAGCTGCGGGAATAAAATGGTTTGTCATCCAGCGCATGCGGCGATTGTGAATAGCAACTGAATAGAACGGTTGTCAGTTTACAAACCTCCTTTTCTTCAAAAATCCAGATATTGGTCAAATGCCCCTCGTGTGCTCCGGATGGCAGTCGTGAGTTAGTCAAGTGCTAAGTTCGGCAGGAAGCGTGCGTTCTTCGTTGAAACAACGAACTTCGTTTTTCTCACGTTCAAATTTTTTATAAAATGTGACGCGTAATGACTACTGTCTTGCAACTCGGTCACCTTCTCTTACCGTTCGTGCTAACCGAGCGGAGTGCGCTATACACCGGCTTGAGCGTGTTCGACTGCTGGCTGGAATCTTGTGTCACGGCCAGACGATTGGAATCGTCTACCATCAGCATGCCCAGGATGGCCGTGTCGAACACCGCCGCCGAAGTCTTGGCATAGTGCATCACGGCATCGGCAGTCTCATATATACTCTGCACGGAGTAAGTACCCTGGAATTGCTCCCACTCTATGGCCATGTGTCCATCTTTTTTAAGTGCTTGGCAGAACAACTCCTTGGCCTGCAGAAATGATAGAAGAAGGGGAGAAGTAAAAAAAGACATTATTACACTTCCAGATAACATGAAGGACAAAGGATACATGTGTGTGTGTGTATGTGCGTGTGTGTGTGTGTTTGTGTGTGTGTGTGTGTGTGTGTCTGTGTGTGTGTCTGTATGTGTGTGCGTGGGGGGGGGGGGGTATCAGCACATGTCTGTCATGGCATGGTTTGAATGGTTTGCAACACCGACATGCGCACACAGACGTGTGGGTCGCGTGTCACCGGCCGCTCGCAATACCAACTGCACGATATGTGGCAACCGACCGCCTCTAGCCTCCTCCGGGATTATGCTCCTGCTTCTCCCACCCAAGCCTAATTGTCGCCAATCCTGAAAAGCCAATCTCCACTGCTACCCTATTGCACCCTTCATTTGACACTCTCCTTTCACTCCTGTTATCTGTTTGATTATTTGCTATTTTCTGCTGTGTTCCTAAATTAGATCCTCCCCTTCGTTCTAAATCTTCCATTTTCTCCCGTGCTTTTTTCCCCTCATGCTTATGCTTCCCTCCCGAATTTGGTGCGCCTGCCATGTGAAGATGCCGAGACCTCTGGTCGGTTGAGCATGGCAAGCCCCACCAGCACCATCTCACCCCATGCTAGCCCCATGTGCCTGCCGGTGAGTTGTGTATTTTGTAAAAATAAAAAAATGTGCAGAGTACGGAGCCTGTAGGATGACGTCTTGTGTACCCACATACGTATTGCATATACCCAGGCTCAGAATCCTTGAGAAGGTGCTGACGGCTATACATCACCTTTCATCATCATCATTATCATCATCATCATCATCTGCGTTGCCGAAAAAATAATAATAGTAAAATTTTAAAAATAATAATAATAAACGGCATTATGCAGCTGTGTAAGCAGTAGATGCACAGTGCGACTGCCAGACATCACCTTTAGTAGTGTAAAAATTCAATTGAACTGGAAATATATATGGTTGATTATACAAGTAGGGTGATTTTGTTGGAAGCCAGGGAGATTCGATTCACGAATTTACCATAAGCAGCTTTTCTGCAGCGAACACCAGACTGTAAAGAGAACTTGTAACCCAGCCAATGTGGTAACGATCGAATCAGGAGTACATGAACCTGTGTCTGGCATGCGCATGATGCGATGGGTCATATACGGCACTCCTTGGCCTGGGGGTCTGCAACAGCATGGACCGGTATGGTGTGCCGGAGAGCAAAACGTCTGGGGAAACTAAAATCACTTGTTGTTTTACCTTTTCACCGGCAGCTCCTCGCATGTCGGAGCAGAAGTTGACCCAGAGTATCCGCACCCTCCTTGTCTCGCCAGGAGTGCTGGTTGAACCGGCCTACATCGTAGACCAAGGTAAAGGAGGCAGTCAGTTACAACACAGTGGCGTTGGAGGGCATTCTAGTGTGGTGCAGTCTGCCAGATGAAATACAATTCACCCATGGTGGAGAGGAGAGGGGGGGGGGGGAGGGTGGCCGAGCCGAAATTTTGGAATTTGTTTGCCCAGATCAGTGTACTCCGGTGTACTCTACGCATTCACGGAGAAACTGGGGCAAAACGACCCTGCAACATTATGCGTGCCTATACAAAGCACAACGCAGGTAGTTTGCTGTTGGTGTGCGGCTCATGATTGGGGCACAGAGCTTCAGCAGTATTCTCACAAAATACGACCCGAGGGCCTAAAGCCCAAGGGAATTATAAAGGGTTGCCCTTCGGCAGCTGAAGAAAGGTTCTACCACCCCTCAGTAATGACCATGCCACACTTCAATAGCGTGAGCTGATCATGGCAACGTTTCACAGCACGAAGCATGAAGCGGAGCAAGCTGGACAGCTATTGCTAACCTCTCTCAACAATTACAGCATGGGGGGGGGGTGCTACTACAAGGAGGGGGGGGGGGGGGGTGCGTGCTTGTGAAAGGTACTCCTGACAAACAGCAACATGACCGGCCAAAGCAGTTCTTGTTCCGACCATACCATAGCCTTTCATACAGTTTGTCTATGATACATCGGGTATACCATGACCTCCTCAGCAGTAAACACACACTGGACAATGGTGGCCAAAACGTTGCTCCGGCCATAGCCTGACCAACCGGACCGGTTCCGTTGAGCCTTAGTCTCCTGGGTATCTATCACCACATTATGGTCTTTGTGCACGTCGTACAGATGTAGGAAGTTCTGTACTAGGGTCGTAGGTGTGTACATACCCGGTTGGGTGTTCATTGTGTGCTATACATGCGCGTTTGACCAATTTAGCCTCATAATTCATGGCAAACAATCGCTTTTCCAGCTTCTTCACTTTGGGATTGAACTAATGACAAGCTAGATCTCTGCCGGAAAATGGTTTCGTATGAAATGCCTTCAGGGCCCGTTTCATAGTGGAAATAGCAGTAAACACAATAGGGTCCTGCACATTCAACACCCAACCGGGTCTACGGGATTCTACAAGATTCTACGGGATTTCGTGCATCTGTACAACGTGCACAAGGCCTATTGGCTGGGCACTAAATGCTGGAGCTGGCTGTTTTATTCTGATAAGTTTGACAATGATTAGCATGTTCCAGGATGTGCGGTTTAGCATAGACCAATACTATAGCGCTATTATTTTTACTCTCGCGCCCTATACGATGTCCGCTGATGTGAACACCATCGTTAATCATAATATTATGGTGTACGTAAAAAAAGAACGGTCGTATGACAGCAATGAGTCAGATGATTGCACAGTGATCAGCAAAAGGCGGACCTGCTCTCAGCCACTATTCACGTATAAAGCTGCATGAACTCTCACCACCTCTATTGAATTCCACGAAATTTATACTTTCCAAATTACCTCAAATAATTTCCAAACTCACGCTACTAAACATGTGATCGACTGACCTGGCACTCCCCGCTACTGGCGCTAGCGCTTTGTTCATCTTCATCCCCGTCTTGTAACAACCGTTGATTTGGGGGCGATCCGGAACCGTTCATTTCCAATGGCTTCAGTACTGAAATTTATGAAAGGTTGGTTTCTTCAGAGGTTGATCGGTGGATGGGTGGATGTCACTCTTTGATCACGCCTTTACTCTTCTGACTTGCTGATTTCTCCACACAAGCAATCAAATGACTATGCTAACGTTGTTCGTAAATTTACTTTTATCAACAATGACTAGTCGGCACACACTCAAAACATGCAGAAGATTTAGCCTGTTATGCGTCAATACCTGGCAACCCCAAGACAGCAATGCTGGTCAAGGTTCTCCTACAATGTTATCTGCAGACTGAGCTGAATGAAGAATTTAGTCCTCTTGTGGGATGACGAAAATCTCCAGGACTGAAAACGCACGATGCTCAGAGTACAAAAGCTAGGAGACTCCTCTGCCAGATCATTTTCTTTCTGCATGTTCAAGGATTTGCACAGCAAACATGTGTGGCTCGACTCAACCACACAGTCATCGCACAGATTCAAGAACGCTGTTCAAGCTAGTTGCGGCGTGTATGTCGCAAGCTGGTTCGAGTAGTGCAGACTGCATTCTAATGACTATGTCGACTGCTGAGTGCATCGAAACTTTTCATCACAATCGAGACCCGGAAATCTGTGCTAGTTTGGTTTGGCGGTACGCGGTGTTTCCCCTTTTGCTGGCTGAGCTGTCGACATGTCAAACTCAAACTCAAAGTAACATGTTCATGTTCGCAGTAATACACAATCATTGCAGTACTGTACTACATACATGTACACGTACACGTATTATTAGCAGTCATGTGCCGGTCACAGGTAAAATTTTATGGTCCGTGAAGATGTACAGTGGACATGCTGTATACATACTGATAGAGGTCATACAGGTCTACATTCCACCAGACTCAAGTGTGAGGTCGATTCTACCAGTAGTTCATAAACTGAAGAGAGTGTATACTGTATACAAGCAATAAAACAAAATTAATGTCAAACTAGTAGTTATTGATGACTCCAGGACCGCTGTTTGCAAAGAGAGCTGGAAAGTATGCACACATCTTGGTCACCTGTTTCCATCACATCATGCGAATCACAACACGTTTGAAACTATCCGCAGAACCACTGAATGCCATGGGGTCAACCCAGATCTTATCCGAGCAACGGTGATGCATGATTGCCACTGCCCGATAGGGCACCGTCTCTGGGGCAGAGATTTGTTTTTGCATCTTTACGACCTCAGGATGTTTTACATCGGTGAGAAGCGGGCGATGCTAGCGCATACCATAATCCAATGGCGTAAGAACAAAGAAAAGTGGGGAATTAGGGCTATATGAACGAACGAGTAATTCTACGCCGAGCATAACAAACGCATGGAGAAATGTGAAGAAAGGTGTCTGTAACCGCGGATAGTGAAGAAGGATCTTTTGGAAACGAGCCAAGCCTTTCCACATGCAAACGGCATTCGGCAAAGCCAACGGACATTAATATGCAGGTGCCATAGGAACACGTATTGGCTTGAGGGGAACATGCATACGGAAAAAGTCTGAACCAGAAGTAAAAATACATAGCAGAACTGTAAGGAGGAAAACTTCCTTCTGCCAGGAGAACTGCAATAAAGATACGTGTATGGTCTGCTGCCAGGAGAACTGCAATAAAGGCACGTGTATGGTCCTGCAATCCTGACGAATCTTGTACCATGCCACATTACACAGATACCCATGTAAAGCCCATTGGACATTGTGGAGAGGTCAAAAATTTGGAGTTGATTGCCTTGTCCAAACTATAGTCCACAGCGCAACTCGCATTGAAGAGTCAAACAAAAATAATGTAATGAGGAAGAGTGAAGTGCACCATACTGAAAGTTGACATGCTGCACTGAGATGCGTGGAATATTATAATGTTTTGCACCGCAATTATTCACCACGGCCGGAAGTGTGCAATAGATAATGGTCCGTGGCGCTAAGTCTAGTACAGAAACAGATTACGTACTTCTAGTCTAGTTGTCAGTATCGGCAGTGCAGAGATCAGCTACTGAATGCGTAGCGTCTGCAACTCGCGCTGAACCTGTATGCGCTGCGCATCACTCCTGAACATCTGTGCGCACACATCTGGCTCACTCATGAGTGTGGCTAGCTGGCTGGGTGTGATGTAGCGAGACTCCTCGGTGAGGCCACTGGCTTGCCACAGCGCAAGTATTCTGTTCTCCAATTCGACCAGGCGAATCGATGGCCAAGCATTCTTCGTTGCAGTATGGCGTAGCAGGGCCTTTACGAGGTGCTTGGCTGCAGCAATCGACAAAATCATACAGTAATAAGTGTGCGTGAATAAGTCTGAAGAAAGTCACGGTTTATCAGTCTCTGCTATAATGTAGCTCAGTGGTTAGAGCATCGCTGGCCTCAAGTGAAGGTCCCTAATTCTATTCCTTTCGGCAAGAGTCCATAATATGCAACTGTGATTATGGGTGCATGCGTGGCGCGCTGCCTTCATTACGTAACTTGCCTTCATCACGCTCTGAAAGCATGCATTCAAACTCTCAATTTCTTGCACGAGCCCATCCGTTTTTGCTCGATTCGTTCCAGTACCTACACAATCTCTGAATTCTGGCGCGTGAGCGCGTGAACTCTAGTTCCGTACGAAAGTTCATTTCAAACTGGAGGGAAAGTGCAGTGTTTGATTTTCCGCAGTGCGCGGACTGCAGCTGAATGATGTAATGAAGGCAGCGCGCCGCGCATCTAGCCCATAGAAAAGAGATCACAGTTGCATACTCTTGGGTTATGGACTCTTGCTTGCGGTGATAGTCAATATTTTCTTCAGGCAGTTTTCTCCTTTCTATTCCCTCGATCTCATGTCCCCTCGTGTCTTCGACTTCATATTCCCTCGGCCAGCGAATAAATAATAAAACAGTTCTGGTACATAGCTAGCAATCGCATGTTATCACGTACATTGAAAATCAACATATCTTTGTGAACCGGCCTTTTTTTCAGGATCACTTTTCAGTTTTCAATGAGGACGAAACAAAGTCGGCCGAACGAAGCCTAGAGTAAAAGAATAATCCACTTCACCATCACGATACTGACATAGGTACGAAACGAAACAATTAAAAAAATCCACAAGAAAACCGTACGCCCAACGCCGCGCTGACTGCGGTTTGAGAATAATTTTCTTTTACATTCAAAATGTACAAGGAACTCACAAAAACCAGCTACCGACGTACTTTTGTCGCTCTCTACTCCTTTTTCAAGGAACGGAAGTTATCGCTCCACTTTCAAACCGGAACAAGACACACTAGTGGTCCTTTTCAGCTGCTCCACGGGCGCAGGTTATGCACACCAAGGGCCGCAGCGCAGCATCCGCTCCAGCCAAAAGACCTAAAATGCAATTAGTCGGGCTACATGCCTGAGTAGCAGGCAGGCACAGTGGTTTGGTCTAAGACCATGATTGAGAAACGAGAGGTACCAGGTTCAAGTCCTGCTTGGAAGCGGAAGGATTTTTCCAACCGTGCTGCGACCGGTAACCTCCCGCGACAGCGCGTCCATGTTAGCGCGGTGCACTTCAGCCCGACCGCCTTAGCGCGAGGCATTTCAGCTCGGTGCCATTTCAGCGCCGTGTCTTGACAGCGCCAATGATTTCAGCGCGAAATTTTAAATCGCAGGACATGTCAGCGTCAATTTCTTCAGCGCAAATTTTTCCGAGGGAGGCACTTCAGCGCCGTACACCAGTCGCCCTATAAAAGACACAGTATTTTCGGGGAAAGGCCATAATTTTCCTTAATTTTCCTATGCAAGCTAACTCTCAAAAATGGAATTAAACCGATTTGAGACAGCCAAGGGCAAGCCGGCATTCTGCCAAGGTGGTTATACTTATCGCCTTGATAAGCGTGCTGCTGACGGCGACCGATATTATTGGCGGTGCATTGACCATGCGTGTACTGTGACAAAGGAGACGATGGGCTTGGATTGTGTACCCCAACCAAGAGGTGCCGCACAGCACACCCACGCTCCCAAATGCCAATGACTGTGTTACGAGGAAAGCGGTTTCGTAAATGAAAACTTTTGAGAAGTCAACATCGCGGCCAGTGACAGAGATTTATGATCAAGTCGCTGTAGCGACACACGAGGAGCACCCTGCCGCCACACCCGAATTTCCGATCATATCGTCCGTGAAAAGTTCGCTGTACCGTGCGCGGAGGGAAGCCTATCCGCCTCTACCCCAGGAAGTTGCAGATTTGGAGGAGCTTCCTCCTCTTTTCACCGTGATTGGACAGAACAGGTTCATGGTGAAGAACACGCTGTTGGCGAGGAGGGTTCGTTAATTTTCGCAACTGATGCCTGCCTCAGACTCCTCCGAACACCGAGACTGGTTCATGGACGGCACTATAGTACGCGCGAAAGTGCTTCGCACTGACATATATGCGCTGAAGTGCCTGGCGGTGACGCTCCCTCGCGCTGACAGTACATCACGCTGAAGTGCCTTGCGCTGACATTACCTCGCGCTGAAAGTGGATGCGCTGTCGTGGGATGGAATCCTGCGACCCACAGTTAATTGGAAACTCGTGGCCTGGCATGAGTAAAACATGGATGTGGCAAATGGGATTTAGGCCTTTGGCCTATTGTTGGTGGATCTGATCTATCCTCCCCCACCGTTTAGGAGCCGCATCTGACGCCTGATCATGGGGTGATGGGGTTCCATGGAAGCGGAAAGGTGGTTCTTGACCAAGGAGTTGTACGACTCCTTGTTCTCGCCCTGCCCGGTACGAGAACCCGTCGAATTTTTTATTTTTATTTTTAACATGCCTGAGTACATGAGAACATGCAGTAATTAGTCCACTTCAGCTTTTCTGCTCCAAACATCAACTAACTTTGACTAGCTACAAAGATTGCATCCAAGGATCAAACAGGTTTTTTTCGGCAGAAGGCTACTCCTTGTGCTTTGCCTTGGCCAACAATCACACCTTCGAGTTGTACAAAAATTACAACTCCCAGATGCCCTTGATTGCGGGCCATGACTATTTGAGTCGAGACATAGCGGGAAGATCTCCTGACGTTGCCCTTCAAATAAGTCAGATATTACCTCGTACGAATGAGCGAGAGCAAACACCAATGCATCTAGACAAACTTACAAGGCATGTCAGGTGCTGGCAAGACTGCAGTGGCACGTAATGCCTGCAGCTCGCTTCTGTAGATGCGCATTTCCGCCTGGCAAAATACCTCCTGCAGCGCCAGAAACAACTCCTGCATCAGTCTCTGCTCGCGCAGCGCATGATCGCCAACCGGCACTTTGTTTTCCACTGGGAAAATGTTGCTGGCGGATGAGCCAAGAAGTTCTTGAGCCAAGGGGATGAGACTGCATTCCTCACGCAGATTAAACGGACTTAATCCTTCACGAACGTGAGAGACGATGGTGACTGGGACAATATCTGTGGCAGGCACAAAGGAAAACATCATTCATGTACAAGTGGCCACGAACACAGGCCTATACTTATCAGGACTTACATAGAAGTATGACTCCTGCATACTGCAAGTCTACCAATTTTGAAGAGATAATTGGAAAGGAACAAGAAAAACCCGGCAAGAAGGCTTACAAACGAACTAATATCTTGAATCTCATAAAACCTTGGATACCACATAGCCCCAGTGCAACCGGTTCTCAATATAGTTGTTGCCATAGTTTTCTACCCAAAAAAACAATTTCCTGTGTTCACTTTTGTACACATATGTTAGGTACCTCCTCCCGTACAACCCTTTCCAAGCTGGCCTGCATGCACCCCATACTACGGCGTACTCAACTTTTGTCTCCTTTTGTCACCTTTTGTTCCGTTGGCCTTGGTAGCTACTTGCGCGCCCATATTTGCCATAGCTACCCAGGCCCTTCATCTTGCCGTTCACACTTGATCTCTCTCTCTTGTCTCTCTCTTCCACAATGTAGTCGTTCCGTTCGTCTTGGTCTCTGTCTCTTCGTCTCCCTAATGAATATTGTTCGACCTGACCTGTTCCCGTTGTCCATTGTAATGTTTGGAGAGTATGCCGTCGTCCTTTTCGTACTCAACATTGGCGCCCGACAATTGATCAACCCACGACCCTGAGATCCCATGCCCAGTCGTCCTCAACCGACATTCGTCTCATCGTCAATAATCCTCGTCTCGTCGTCAGTAATCCTCGTCTCGTCTCCAACCTCGTCTCGTCCATGTCAACCTTGTCTCGTCGTCTACGTCAACCTCGTCTCGTCCAAGTCATGCAGGTCAGCTATTTTCATTATTTCTCTCTATATTTTTCATCCGTTCTTCGTCGTCAAATTTATTCACGGTTTAGTATATTTTGTTATTTTTTGTAGTGTGTGTGTGCGCGGGTATCCTTCGTCAATATCAGGGGTTTGATGGAGAGCCACGTGCTTTTATTCATGTTGTATAAGTGTAACTATGTTGGTTAGCCATGCCAGTCAGACCGCAGTGTTCGATCCTTGGAACTCGTAGTTTTTCGTGCCAAATTTTTTGGGGTGAAGGCGTGAAGGCCTTTGGCAATGTTTGTGCTATAGTACTAGTTTGAGTGATGCGTATCATATAATTATTGAGCTAATACTTTAAAGTTTAGGAACGTGATAACTGTAGTGCATGTCTAGTATAACACCTTTGTGACAGCCGTGCGTTGTGTGTGTGTGTGTGTGTGTTTGTGTGTGTGTTTTCTCTCTACTTCCTCAGTCATTTTTTCTCTTCTTTCTCGTCTTATTATTTCCCGCGAGGTCGCGGTTCTTTTTATTGCGCAGGGAAGGTATGTTAGGTACATCCTCCCGTACAACCTTTGCCTAGCTGGCCTGCATGCACTCCATACTACGTCGCACTCACCTTTTGTCACCTTTTGTTCCGTTGGCCTGGGTAGCTACTTGCGCGCCCATATTTGCTATAGCTACCCAGGTCCTTTATCTTGCCGTTCACACTTGATCTCTCTCTCTCTTGTCTCTCTCTTCCACAATGTAGCCATTCCATTCGTCTTGGTCTCTGTCTCTTCGTCTCCCTAATAAATGAGCCAGGGACTACAGTTTGATATCAAAATCAAGTTATGACCTTTCAAAGTCACGTGACTCAAAGTTAGTTATGCGAAGCGCAGAACTCGCAACTTTTGTTTTGACAAGAGTCAAGAGCTGTCCTCTTGTTAGGTGTTCAGTGAAGGATTCCGAGCTCGAGCGATTGTCGAGTAACTCAAGAGGCTCCACTTACTGTGATCGATTGCGGCTAAAACATCTAGTAGATAACGCAGCTCGATTCCGTGTGGAGTCGACTAGTCCCTCATGCGAAGGCGCTTGAATCGGACGACGAGAATTTTACGGATTCAGGGCTGGCACCCGCGAGTCGTCCGCGAGCGATTCCGACACCGATGCTGACAGCGACGGCGATGATGTGCCACCTAAGAAGAAGACGTATGGAGTCACAGCAAGCTCGAGTGCTGCTAGTGTTGTGTCGAAACACCAAGCCCCGACAGCTCGGAAATTTCAAACGCGGAGAGTGACACCGACTACTCGGAATCGGATGACGAACCAGATACCCCCGCACCTGAGCCACCGACGACGGAGCAGGTGAAGCGTGGTCTCCTGTCTTCAGACATACGCGATGGGATTGAGAGAGGCTGTGGAAGCAAGTCGAAGAATCATTGGAAAGTCATCCCACAGCAGCAACTCGAGGACTACATATTTGAAGTCTCTAAACTGCGAGAATCTAAAAAGCGCTTCAAGCAGTTTGTTCTGGGAGTACTGACTTGAAGCATGCGAAAGTCGATGACTGGTGGTGGTGATCGACCTTTCTATTTCCGCTATCATGTACGTGGTTATGAGTTGTGCAAAGACGTGTTCATGGCAGTTCATGCAGTGTTGGAAGTCATATAATGAAGCGTCTTCAAAAAAAGGCAAACAAAGGAGTCGTTCAACGGGCACACCATGGCTTGACTGGGAGAACACCAGAACACTTGGCCATTTCAGCAGACATAGAGCGGGATGTAGTGCAGTTTATTTATTCATATGCTAACATGTACGGTCTATCTCAACCTGCAGCGAAGCGAGGTCGTGCTGAGGACCCTCCAGTATACATACCAGCATCCAAGAACAAGAAGTCTGCATACAACATCTAGACCAAGACCGTCACACAGTATTCGCCTGTTCATTACAGTTCATTTTGCCACATTTGGAGGAGACAGGCAGCACACATCAAAGTGATGAAGCCAAGGACAGACGTATGCGCACTGTGTGACAAGCTGCGGGAAAAAAATTCGTGTCGCCGTACAGAGGAAGAGACGGAATGTAGTGTCCAGGCCCTGCGTTCGCACATATCACTAGCACAAGAGGAGCAGCAATACTACCGAGATTTAGTGGACGGCGCGCAGGCGTCACTGGATGAAGCTGAGGGCATAGTTCACTATACATTTGAACTGCCTAACTAGCAAGAATGAAGATATACAAAGAACATTACAAACTGTGTACATACATTTGCTCTATATCGCTCAATTGACATGCCATTATTATATAGGTGGTTAGGTACATTTTGCCATCGCAGATCAACTTGAAATTTTGTTTGATCACATTACCATACCGTACCAACATTTTGAGAGAAATTTTTTTTCCGTCAAAAAGTGCCATAGGGTGGTTTCTTTAGTCCCTGGCTCAAATGTTGTGCGACCTAACCTGTTCCCGTTGTCCATTGTAATATCTGGAAAATATATCGTCGTCCTTTTCGTACTCAACACATACCACAGTATAGTCACTAAAGTGTCTTAAAACTAATACAGTCAACTTCGCTTATAACGACACTCGGCGGGGCATCAAAAAAGTGTCCTTATTTGCGAAGTGTCGTTATACCCGAAGTCTCATTATATGAGCCTGGATCAGCAAAAACCATCACATGTGCGAAATGTTCAAAAAATATTTTTGTGCTCCAAATTGATCCACAACTACTGATAACCAGTCTCAAGAAATTTTAGATCAATCACAGCACCGTAAGTGACCAAAAAATGCGGTACACCACATCGCTGTACAAATGTTGGAAGTGGCATTTCTGTGTAAGATGCAAGTATGAGCCTTGGTATGTGTCTGATCCTGTTAGGCATTGCCATCACTCAGCCGGCTAAAAAGGAGGAATTTTATAGTCCTTTGGGGTGTACTCAGACACTGGCTTGTCCAAGTAAATCATTGGCTTCACTGACTATTGGGCAGCTAATGGTATATGGCTAAGTTCCAGGGGCTGATATTGCATCCACAACAGGCTCTGAACTGATGCTCTCCAAGCCCTTCACTTCCATGAAAACATATCTGCACACGCAGAGTGCAATCACAGTAGCCATGGTAGCTGTGACTACTTAGCACACAGGCTCGTGAGCGCATGAGGTACGTACTAGGCATTCAACGGTTACCTGACCCTACTGGAACATATTTTTTTGAATTTTTTTGGGAGCTGCTGCATGGACAAAATAAATGTTTCAAGTTGCTCAGCGTCCAAGCCAACGAAGCAGATCTTGTCTGGCGCTAGCTCTCGTTGCTCTTCCACAAGTTCCAGTCGTGAATCGAGACGCCTTTGTTCTGTATCGTCCCTGTCGATATCCGACAAACTTGCTAGTGAAGGAGTCATTCATTGCTCAACAATATCCACTCGAGTCGTCGTCATTCTCATCAGCGCTGCTTTCTTCTACACGAAGTCTGCAGCCTCGCCGAGTCGCTTTGCGCCAGGAGAGAGTCGTCTTCTGGAGCACCGCGGCTTTCACCTGACTCCCTTGATGAGCAATCGCCATCCCAGTCATCACCAAAAAATGTTGTGTCGTGATCGGCGCCAACGACGATCGATGCGCGTGCGATGTTCGCGCCCCGCGATCGTACCTATTCGCCAGCCAAGCTCAGGTACGTGGGGTTTCCCAGGCATGTCTCCTCACTTGCCTGGGGCTTGCCTAGCTAGCTAGTCACTGACAAACAAACAAACACAGGCTTGTCAGGCGGAAAGAAAGACCAGTGACAAGAAAGACAGAAAGGTGATGGGTCCGCGACTTTTCTTTCGCTCGACTTCAACGTCACTTTTTGATCAACTTGATATCAAACACAAGTGATGGTTTTCGCTGATCCGGGCTCATATGTATTACAGTTGGAAAGGACTTTGCTCTGGGCATGGACATGCTGTCGTTATTCGCGAATTGTCGTTATATCCGCAGTCGTTATTAGCGAAGTTGACTGTAGCTTCTACCAAATCAGATGTGACACAGTGCTGTATAGTGAAAGGTGTGGTGGCGGAGGGTGAAAGATGCCACCATTCCTACAATCCGAAGAACCAAGGATTTTCAGCTCTCCACTCAACAAGGGAACCCATCAAGCCGGCTGCCTCACCAGTAAAATAGTTCGAACAAAAATTTGATCATTGCAGGGAGGAGGTACCAAGAGCTATTTGATTCAGATTTTACGAATCATTTTGGTACAGGCAGGCAGGTATAGTGGGATGGTCTAAGACCATGATTGAGAAACAGAGGGTACCAGGTTCAAGTCCTGCTTGAAAGCTGAAGGATTTTTTCCAGCCGTGCTGCGACCCACAGTTAATTGGGAACTCGTGGCCTGGCACGAGGAAAACATGGATGCAGTGAATGGGATTTTCGGTCTTTGACCACATGCTGTTAAGCTGGTCTACTCGCCTCCCACCACTTTAGGAGCTGCATCTGCGCCTTGATCCTTGAAGGGTGGTGGAGTTCCTACAGATGCGGAAAACTCGGCCTCTATATAGAGAAACCGAGTCTCATGCGAACCGTGAATTTTTTTGGTACACAGTGCTTTGGTGATATTTCATGACAGCCTATCGCAATGAAGGAAGACGGATGGCACAGAATACAATCTTACCCAGAGAATTGAGGACGGTCTGGAACGGCGTCCAGAACTGACGTTCTGTGTGATCTCCCGGTCTGGTGTCGTCCATCATAGCCACCATTTTCAGATCTGACACGAACAGTACCCCATGGCATTGGTCTGCCAGCGGACTCTCATCATCATGGCGAACATTCTCCGCAAAGCACTCATCGCTAGAATGTAACTTGTTGGTGATGATGGCCTGCATGAGATCAGCCTCGGCACGTGGTCCACCGAATCTCTCGCCGCTTCCGCGGCTGTTGCGGAACACGATCGATGCTCCGGATGTAGGTGTTGCGCAGAACTCGCTGTCTCGTACTCGGAAATCTCCTTCGCCTCCATCATACACCTAGGGACCGAGAACAGCAAAAAAAACGGAAATTGCCATAGAGGTTACTAGTACCCGGATCACACCTTCTGTTGTGACGCATTGGCACAGACATACTTGGTCCGCGTCAGCAATATTGTCCCTTATCTTTCGACAATTTGAACTTAGACTTTGGACATCATTGCGCGCACTTCAGATGATAAAACTTGGTATGATGGAAGGTAAGGTACAGAATGACAACTGGCCATGAGGATTTTTTCTCCAAGGAAGGGTTCATACTTTTTTTGGTCTTCCTCGTCGCTGCTCTCGGCGCTGGTGACAAATATTTTTTGCTCGGGATCGACACTCTCGCTTTCGCAAGCTCATCTCTCTTCCTCTCCACTGCCTGGCTATTTTCTAAAGGGAAGTCGATAGTGAGGGTCGCCTTCTCTATAGGACTTCGCGTGGGCTGCACGACTGCCTGTGTGGTTCAAATCAGTCGCTGTTCTTTGCAAGATTTATTTTGAACGACGACGACGCATACAGTATTTGCAAATCTCCACGATGCGCTGGAAACTCCGAGCGTTGAGCTGGAAGTGAGGGAACTGCGATCTCAGCTTGGCGATCCCTGAGATGAACGATCTCGGTCGCTTTGCAAAATGGAACTGATTCCGAGTAGCCGATTACTTTCTTGTGTGTCGCGCTGCTCTTGTCTGCGCAGTGTGTCAAGATAATCAATTTTTGATGCGACGCTGTATCAATCAGAATCACCCACCCGTCGCTCTCGAAATCCACTCGAAATCTAGCTAGACCTTTCAGGTACTAGTAAACCAACTTACTAGCCGAAATTGGGGTGAAATGGGCTGCCAAGTGAACTTTGGCGACATAAAAACAAAGCTGGAAGATAAGCGACAATATTGCTGACGCGGACCAAGTAGTATGGTGATGCCTTTGCACAAAAGAAACCTGTGAATCCGCCAACTGACGCTGTATACATACCGCCCATCACCGGTGTCACTGACTCACGTTGCATATACAGTGCCCATGCCCGCACCCAGTGATTCGTCACCATGGCATCACCTCCATACAGGTCGAACCTCGTTTTAGACAACCCTTGGGGGGGGGGGTCAAATTCTTGGCCTTATAACGAGCATTATCCACTGTCTGGAGTTGCACATACGACGTGAAATGCGTTTGAGCCCGTCAGGGGATTTTGCGTCTCTGTCTTCTAATGACGCTTGTCTTGTACGCGATGTCGTACTAACATGGGAAGACCTGTGACCGCAGTGTTAGTGTACCGCCACACTGAAAACAGAAAAAAACGTGACTCACCCCCTCACTCGCAACATCCCCCAGCATTTTCAGGATGTTGTTTTGAGTGTGACTCTTGCCAGCAGCAACTCGTCCCTGGATCGCAATCCTGATGGAACCATAGTCACCAAGCGTCATCAGACCGGGAAACGTGTTCTTGGTCAGTCTCCTTGCGGGGTCCTGGAGGCTGTAATTGCGCAGTAAGTTAATCCCGGCACGCACCTGGGGATGAAAAGAGCAGAATTGTAAAGTTCATGAACAAGCGCTTCGGAGACAGCATATTTATTATCGCAACCAAGAGAACAAACTGTGTCGTAACCATCATGTATTGATGTCTCTCACATGTAGTTAAGTTATACATCGTCAATTAATAATGGTTGCCGCACAGTTTGTCCTCTTGGTTGCGATATTATAATTGTAAAGATATTTTGCAAAGATCCTTAGAAGTAGGACACACTTCAGACTCTTGAACATTTTGAAAGTTTTCACCAGGATACTTTCATGTCTTATCATCATTTCACTTGATGATAAGGCATGAAAGTATACTAGTTTACAATTTTATCTTTCCAAGATTCCTTTTGAACCTCTCTCCCTTGTTCGGACTCGTGTGACGAGCCATTGCAGTGAGCAAGTACAGTATGTGTGTGTGTGTGGGGGGGGGGGGGTGCATGCATGCGTGTGTGCGTGTGTGTGTGTGTGCGTGCGTGTGTGTGTGTGTGTGTGTGTGTGTGTGTGTGTGTGTGTGTGTGTGTGTGCACACCTCAGAGCTCTACAGCAGAGTAAGAGCTGGCTTGAGTAGCATATCAGTCGAGTTGTTTGAGTTTTTTAATACAGTTATCACAGCTGGTAATGATGTTCAAGTAGTGCGAAGGGAAGAGCACTGCGATAATGTTCTTCGTCCAAGTGTTCCGTTGTCCAAGATCACTCACCCTGTCCTCACTCTGTGTGGCTATTGTCTCATTTTCCTCTCGGATAGCATCCCTGACGGCCTCAGTGAAATCCGCAGGCCTCCAATCCTTGTGGACCGTGCATTCCTGCAAGAGAAAAGAGTACATATCAGTACCTTAAAAGTAGCACTTCCAATGGAGGGGAGGGAGAGGGGAAATGGGATGTAAGGACTTCAAATCCCCCGCAACACCACCACCCCCCCCCCCCCCCGCCTCTACATTTGTACTCGTTGCTCACTGCCAGAACTGGTCACGTGGGTCTCCCCGGGAGAGGGGAGAGAGACTCAAAAGGAATCTTGGAAAGATGACACAATTGGCTATTGAACCGCCCAACGGCCGACACCCCTGAAATCACACCAAGGTTCAACTCGAATTCAACTCGAGTGACATGACTACAGTCAACTTCGCCAATAACGACTTTCGGCGGGGCATCAGAAAAGTGTCCTTATTCGCGAAGTGTCCTTATAACCGAAGTCCCATTTGAATGTATGTGAACCCATATTTTGTATAGTATGACATGCATATCAAAATCAAGCTCTTTTCTTGCTCTATGTCAATGTGTACTTTATTTTCATATTGCAGTTGAAAGGAACTAAAAATTCAATATGCAAGGGAAATCAATTGAAAAGTATGCCTTTTTGAGCCATCTACAGGGCCAGAGACATGTACATGTATGATGATTACTGTACTATCTTGTACAACTACATGTACATTGTATGTACATAATTATACATGTAGGTGTGCTGGTAAATCCAACAATTTTGAAGCCAACATAAAAAGGAAGAAAAAGCCCCCCCCCCCCCCTTGGCTGCATTTTCTTGCATGTGTACTTTATATCCATCACCATAGGTTCTGGTACTTCTGCATGACATGTACATGTACTTGACTGACAGGTACTTGAAATACATGTAGCTGTCAAAAGCCCAGAAAGTCGTTATTCAAGCAGTGAATATGACCTCGGGCACTAAAAGCATGTCGCTATACGCGAATTGTCGTTATTCAGATAGTCGTTATATCCGAAGTAAAATGTGTACAGTTAGATGGGACTTTGCTCTGGGCATGGAAATTCGGTCGTTATTCGCGAATTGTCGTTATATCCGCAGTCGTTATTAGCGAAGTTGACTGTAGTCGAATGCACCCAAAAAAGATCGAACACGGTAGTAAATTGTACCCTGCAGGCACGGTGACCAGGTGACTGGTGTACGAAGGAGCACGTGACCACTTGTTCAACCATGTTCGATTGGGAATAAAGGAGGAACGCTGCATCACAGCCTTTTCAGACCAAAACCAGTCGACTCAGCGTCCCAAAGACTACAACATATAGGCCAATCGCGGTCATCCGTGCTTTTATAAGAACGACATCGCGCTTTTAGTGATATTTTGCATACAAATCTCCATCTAGTAGGGCGCAGTCACCCAGTTTCGGTGGAAGTGCGCGAGTTCGATTGGGAAAAAAGAAGGAAGGGAGCGTCTCGGCTTCCTCGGACCAAGACCATTCGACTCAGCACCCCGAAGACTACAACTGGTGGAAATTTGATTTTAGCCTTAACTTCCCCTGTTGTTTCAATACAATTTCCAGAGTAGATGACCGTATTCGTACACCCGCCGAATGGTACACTAAATTCTCTGAATGATTCCATGCTCGATTGCAAAGTTGCAAGTTTCTAAAATTTGAACTGCCGCTCTTGATTGGGATTTGCGTACTCAGAACAGAGCAATCAGTTATTCCATCAGCGATAACACTTGGTGTTGTGTAAAAAAAAGAAGTCCGATATAGTCGGCGGGTGAATGTCAGCAAGTTCATGCACGGTGATGAAATGTCAAGTTCTTACCCGGAAGGTGGATTGCGAGCCACCCATGACGGGTCTGCTTCGCTCCGCGGTCGCTCCAATCAGGCCGCACACACGCCCTAGATGGATTGTTTGTGCCCTGCTTGAGCAATTGAAGAGGAAATTAGCAATGCACTGGAAAAAAATCTGTGACTGCGACTCCAAACCAAGTAGACACACGAGGCAACTAATAATAATAATGATAGCTGCATTCAGAGCAGGACGAATTCCTGCAGCCTGCAGGGGAATTGATCTTCGCACAAAATGCTAGGCATGGAGGGTATGTGAGCACAGTCTTCAATCCACAGTAGTAGTCACCAGGAGCCTCGTATCTCTGTGCAAATCCACATTTCCTGGTTCTTCTCTCTGCGATGTTTCGACTGAAATGGGTCTAGAGATCTAGCTAGCTGACCAGAGTACAGACTCAGTAGACCTAACTACCAGGGAGCGTGTGGTAGATTGACGTGGTGTGAAGAAAATGAAGACTGGGGAAAGTATTAGTTGTCACCCTCACAAGTCACAGTCACAGACACCGGTACGCAGGACCATGGCGGGGCCATGGCCCATGGGTTAGAAATGCCATGCGGTCTGATGATGTGCTCATGTTATGCATGCTCCTTGTCATAAGTAGATCTACAAGATGATTATTGTGATCGTGCATGCATCGCAAGTATTGCATAGTGCCAGAAGTGATCGGTGATGCATGAACCGAGGTTCAACGACCATTGTTTTCACGCTCCCTGATGTCTTTCAGTGAGTGATCGTTGCTGATCGACTGCTGAAAGACACGAACACGCGGAGCTATTCTGCACTCAAGACATCGTATAATCATGTACTGGTACCTAGTATGTACATGTGCCATAAGGGAGTGACTCATTTTCCCTTTCTCCGTTCTTTCGTTTCCATATCGCTCAGGTAGGTCTACTGCCAAGTACTGGGTAGACCATGAGACATGGTAGACTGAAACGTGAAAGTCATTGCCGATCTACACGTGTGTGATCATGGTGATAGTATCGGATCGTCTGACTCCAAAACCCGCTCAGTACCACAGACTATGGCATCCTGGGAAACGTACAGCCACACTCGCAGACGTGCGAAAGTTTCGACACAACCAGGAAACAGACGCACTGCATGCACTGCAACCACGCATGTATGATGTATGCAGTGTTGCCACGGAGTAGAGCCACTGGCACTGGACTGTAGTAGAGGCCTCCACCATGTCCACCGCTCCAGGTCCAGGTCCTGGGTCCAGCTCTGACCCTTCAGCGGAAACTGCACACGTCACCTTCATTATCAGTCTTGATCTTGTCTTGTCAAACTCGCCGAGTCGGCGTAGTCGTAGATCTAGGGAACACCGTCTGAAAATCTCGGTCAACCAAGTTCTGCCGCGCTGCACATCTCCGGCTACTGGCAGCAGCTAGCGAGAAAAGCAGTTTTCTGAGCTGGGTCAAGTATTACTTCGTCGTTGCATTGCGGCAGGCGAAGTGCAGGCTTGAGTTTGGAGAATACACGTTCAGCAAGGACAGACACTGGCGTCGCAATGGGGCCGTGGGCATCCAAGGTAGGAAAACTGCCCTGTAACCTGTTTTCGACTTGGCTCAGCGCTGTCAAAATAAGTTTCGTACTTCCCGAACTGCTTGCCATCTCATTATTTTTATTCTATTATGCTGACTGTCTGGCAGAGCACGTTCACAGAAACCTTGGTGAAAAGCAGGTGGGACCCCGAGCAATTCGAAATTGCCGCGAGGGAATTCCTGAAAGCAGAACTTCAAGATGCCGAAGCTGAGGATTGCGAGCGTCACAAGTACCGTGTAAGCTAATAGTCTTGTGTTCGCCGAAATTGTGATAAAAGTGTATTCCAAGGGAAAGGAAATACTCAGGCGCGTGCGCCGGTGCCCTTCAAGGGGGGGGGGGGTTGGGGGGGGGGCCTCCCCCGGGAAAATTTTCAAAAAATGAAGCAAAATCCTGCATTTTGAGCGAAAAAAGGGGGGTTTCGGCCACCCAGGAACCCATACGGCGCACCCACGTGATACTAGTACATGTATTGCAATCTAAAGCTTTACTCTCGGCGCAGGGGGTGTTGTAGGCAATTTGCAGAGGCAGGAATAGGAATAGGATTATAGGTGGATTTGTCGCAGTGCAATGCTTTTCAAAAGCAATTTTCGCACATGTTCTGAAATTATGTTGCCGCTTTCGTGGCCGTGGGAGGGGGGGGAGGGACGGTGTGTAGGATACCGACCCTTCAACGGAAAACTAGTCTACAGGATGTTAAATCGTGGAACGACATGTCATCAAAAGACAATCCTTAGATCGTGCACTGCACCTATGGATCAAGCCACAGAACAAATTTGAATATCACAATGAGAGATCAAAGGGAAAGTCAACCACAGAATGTGTGTACTCGCAAAACTACTCTGCCATCGAAATTGCAGGGCACATGACCATCAAAGCTGAGTAGTCAAAGAGGTCTGATGTTGGTAGACAAATACCTGCATTTCTGCATGACCACTGGAACATGAGTGAGAGCAAAGCAGCCAGAATACACCGCACATGTAACTGTCAAGATGTTTGGCATCGCAGTGTTTCTTCAGTAGGTTCCACGCCGCAACCGACGGAACCAGTTGTTGCTGGGTCTGGCCATACAATAGTCTTGCATACATTGTGAAAGATATGGTTGGTACACATGACCTCCTTAGCAGCAAACTGGTTCATGAGTTGGTGACCAAAATTCTTGAGTGCAGTCTCATGGAAGAGAGACACAACAAGCTATAAAACCTTGAACAGCTTGGCCAAGGCAAAGATGGAATCCTGCGAGATGCTCATCAAATATTTTGAACTGTGGTGCAGTTTGGCCAATTTGCGCCTTCTGGCCATGTTTTCTCAGAAACCTCTATACGTTGGTTGACATTCTCTTTATGACTATTCTCCTTTGTAACTGCTCTTCAGCTCCAGGAATGCTTGGACCGGTTGCGGATGTATTCGCTGGCTGTTCCAGAGGGTCGTCTCACCAAGGATACCTTTCCGGGCCTGATGAACATGAGGGATTTCGGGTCGCTAAGAATCGCGCTGCTCGGACGGCCGAAGATGGGGAAGAGCGAGACAACGAACAGCATCCTCCGGCTATTCAATCAAATGGCCTGTGAACAGGTGTGTTGCTCTTATCTATACAGTATGTTCTTTTGCTGGTGGGTAAGAAGGAGTTTTTATTTTGGCTTGCTGGATAACGCAGTCGAACCTGCATGCTAGCAAGAGCACAGAGCCAAGGCAGGGCCATTGGAGTAGGTACGACTGGTACGACCATGGCCGTACCACTTCTGGCCACCAGTGGTCACCGTGAAACGCTCAGAAAAGCAATAAAAAAGTATCGAAAGTTGGAAATTTCGCGTGTC
Source organism: Sycon ciliatum (assembly GCF_964019385.1). Classification (NCBI taxonomy): domain Eukaryota; kingdom Metazoa; phylum Porifera; class Calcarea; order Leucosolenida; family Sycettidae; genus Sycon; species Sycon ciliatum. The sequence goes on from NC_088645.1 coordinate 32,686,028, forward strand.
GTACCTGTACCCCGAGGCCCTGTGCCCTACAGGCTACAAGACTCTTGTGCTAAGTTTGAGTGTACGAGTCGTAGCACCTCAAAAATCCTCATGTACTCTACAGCAGATCTCTATGCATGCGTAATAGCCATTCAAGATATGCAACAGGGGTGTTTTCTATTGCATGGAATCCCGAATTTTGCTAGCATGGGGCTACCACCACCCCCCCCCCCCCCCCCACTCCGCAAGGGGCTCTGCCCCCTTCACCCCTGCCGGGGGACACCCCCGGGCCCCCCACCGTACTTCCAACGGCCCTGCAAGAATGTAAAACTACTTTCTTCAGCTGTGATGTTATCAGGCTCATCAACAAATGGTTGTGTGCTTGTGTGTGAATTTGTGTGTGTGTGTGTGTGTGTGTGTGTGTGTGTGCGCGTGTGTACATGTGTTTTTGTGTGTGTGTGTGTGTGTGTGTGTGTGTGTGTGTGTGTGTGTGTGTGTGTGTGTGTGTGTGTGCGTGCGTGTGTGTACATGTATGTGTGTTCATATATATGTGCCTGTGATCCCTTCCAGGTGTTCTCAGTTGGAGAGGGCGACAAAACTGTCCGCGACGCTCCTCTATACTGTCATGATCCTTTGGTAGGCAGACCTGCCGATGACGCTGAACCGGAGCGGTCAGCAATCACCTTCAGGAATAGCAGGGGCAGCGGTGAGCTTTCAAATGAGACGGAGAGGAACGTCATGAGCGATGTGTTGACCAACAAGCTGCATCCCCCTGAAGAGTGCAAGGAGTCGCAACGCGATGAAGAGAGTCATATGGCTGACCAATGTCATTCTGCCATGTTTGTCATCTCATTTCGCGCATTGAACAACGAAAGTACTCTGGAGCAGCAGTTCTGGGAGCCGTTCAGGCAATTATTTAAGGATATGGGTGAGCAAGATCTTGTTTACTCCACTGTTGTTCCTATGGTACGAATAGAATGTACCAAACTTCAAACCTCATTCCATGTTTTGGGATCCAAACGGACCCCAGGGTATGGTTTTCGGTATAATCTTAATTTTTTTATGATATCAGGGTAGTTTTTCATGTCCAAGGTGGTTTGAGAAAGTCTTATAAAGACCTTAGAAAAGATGCGTCATGTTCATGGTTATGGTGTATGAGATTGAGCTGGGCAATGTGGACGTCTCCAACCTATCTCACATTAAATTTTATAGGTCATTCTGGCGAAATTCAATCAACTAGCATGTTGGAGGCACAACGACACTTCTCAACTTGGTGACATCAGCTGACAGGGCTGCCCATTAGACTATTCTCTACAGTTGATTGAGTGTGTGTGTGTGGGGGGGGGGGGGGGGGGGGAGGAGGAGAGACGCTTCAACTGTGCCCCGGAGTACAAAATGTATTGCTTTGTAATTGCATGACATAGGAAGAGGAGTCACCCCCCCCCCCCCTTACTTTCCCACATTCTAAAAATGCAGTCCTATTCCCACCTAGTGTACTCTGTAATAGATTCACATTTGGCAAATTGCTTGCATAACAAAATTAAAATTCACTTTTTAAAAGAACTCAGATGGTGAGCCAAGGAAAAAATTATAACACTGAAATATGTGGGCACAAGTTATGCAACCGAGTCCACCAACCAAACAAGATTTTGAACAGTCAGACGTGGACAATCTGGCACAAAACTGACCAGGAGTACTGAGACATTCGACGGCATGAAAGTCAACTTGAGCACAGTCTGACTGTTCACAATCTGGTTTGGTAGGTGGACTCGATTGCATAGCTTGGGCCCACATTTTTCCATGTTAAAATTAACTTGGTTCCTGCAGTAGACCATGAGTATATAACTGAAGAAATCACAGTGAGGCTGAGACTTGACTAGCCTGAGTTTTCGGCATCAGTAGGAACACGACCTCCCTGACGGACCATTACGCATAACTACAATCATTATGTATATTATATGTACTGCCGTCTGCTTCATCTCGTGTTGTACCGTCTGCTTCATCTCGTGTTGTACCGTCTGCTTCATCTCGTGTTGTACCGTCTGCTTCATCTCGTGTTGTACCGTCTGCTTCATCTCGTGTTGTACCGTCTGCTTCATCTCGTGTTGTACCGTCTGCTTCATCTCGTGTTGTACCGTCTGCTTCATCTCGTGTTGTACCGTCTGCTTCATCTCGTGGTGTACCGTCTGCTTCATCTCGTGTTGTACCGTCTGCTTCATCTCGTGTTGTACCGTCTGCTTCATCTCGTGTTGTACCGTCTGCTTCATCTCGTGTTGTACCGTCTGCTTCATCTCGTGTTGTACCGTCTGCTTCATCTCGTGTTGTACCGTCTGCTTCATCTCGTGTTGTACCGTCTGCTTCATCTCGTGTTGTACCGTCTGCTTCATCTCGTGTTGTACCGTCTGCTTCATCTCGTGTTGTTGCAGATATCACCCCGGTGACTTTTGTCACCCACACGAGACTTCTAGAGGGCCAGCTTGACCCCCACTCCAGTGAGCCCATCAGTGTACAGGGTATCATTGGTTCCATGCCGTGCAATGTGTTCCCGATCGAGAACAAGAACCCCACGTCCAACCCTGACCTAGTCCTGCAGCGACTGAGACAAGAGTTATCGCTCGCCCTGATGGAGACGATCTATCACGCCGAAATGCGCTTGTATCGACGAGAGCTTCAGGCACTTCACGGTGAAAAGGAAAATGATGCAACCATTACACCAGGTGAGTGGAATGCTTCGGGTATAGAGGTGCCGTTCTGCAAATATGACTTTGCCAACGAATCAATTGCACTACGTATGTATGTGTGTGTATGTGTGTGTGTGTGTGTGTGTGTGTGTGTGTGTGTGTGTGTGTGTGTTGGGGTGTTTGGGTATGCATGCGCGCGAGCGTGCGTGCGTGTGTGTGTTTAAGACATGAAACATGTTTCGTATAAATGATGAACAAATTTGCCAATAACCAATCGCATTACGTTGATATAATCAACCGGCTATTTTTGGTGGTTGTGTATGGGTTTTTCTGCAGAGAAGCACAATGTGACAAGATTTCTGCGCACAGTTGCGACCAAATATGCTTGGCCATCGCATCGTCTTGTTAGGGTGGAGGAGAGTCTGAACAGGCAGTGGCTGAGGATGAATCTCCAGGAAGACACCACACACGTGACAATGGATCATCTGAAACAGCTGCTGAACGCTACCGATGTGTTCCAGGACCTGCGCAACTGTGCTCTGTGGAGTGCGTACGGAGTGGCCAACCTGCTGGTGCAGCTGAGGAAGGAACTGCGATTGCCGACCTGTGAATCTCACAATACATAATTGGTGAATTCTCTTCAGGGCTCCACCGATGTGTCTACAGCTTCTCTCTTGCCTGTAATTCAGCAGATCGTTACTCACACAGGTTGGTCTAGCGTCATTTGTATTCAACACGATTGAAGTTGCATTCACGTGTCTTGCACTAGACTATCGATTTTGGAGCATTTGCATGCGCGCGTTATTTTTCCATTACACATGCGAGTCATGAAATTGTGCAAGCTTGCATCTCCTCCACTGGAATGCCAGTCAGGGAGCATTGGACCACGCATGTAGACGTGCATTGCCATTAGACTACAGGTCATGCAGAGATTGTACGTATGCATAGAGAACCGTGTTTCGCCTTTGCATGATTCCTCGCTGCAATGCTCTTGTCTAAAGCAGATCTTTAGATCGTTATGCCATCATTCAGCTTTCATTTGATTTCACCAGGTTTATGGCTGTTTCAGTGCCACCCTGCTCTCTACTTGGATTAGAATTCCGAACACCTTCGATGCCCATAGAATAATGTTGCTGCTTTGTTGTCGACTGAGCACAACATGTACCTAGTTCCCGTTCTGCCTTTACGCGTGTATTCACAGTCTTATTGCTCCTAGCTGAATGACATCTAGGCGACTGGAATTAGTGGTACATGGGGAAACAAAATACTGACCGACATGTGTACCATGCCATGCTGCACTGTCCCTCTGCAATGTTATGCAAAAGACGTTACGTATTGCCTTTATCTGCTACGACAGTTGTAACATTTCCATCCGTTTCATGATGAGCTAGGCGAGAAAGCATAGCGTACACCGGTAAGGGTATATACCCCATCGATCATGAGCTACCAAGCTCTCTCGTTCACAACTCAATGCGTAGTTCTCTAGTACGCTGCACATACACTGCGATTGATCGACTGGGAACTGCATGACCACGATGACTGTAGATCTACTGTCTGTAGACTACAGCTAGACAGACTAGCTGTACAGTGTAGATGTCTACACTACTACTGTCACTACATTGTAGTAGTGGAAGTCAGTGATCAGCGAGCGAGTGTGACACAAGGTAGGGACAGAAATGGGGATCTTCCCGGTGCTCTACCTTCCCTGCCTTGAAAGACTAAGTAAGTAATACTAGTTGGAGAATGCACTGCACCGATAGTGTACGAATGAACGAAGCACGCGCTGAGTGATGCTGATAATGACTGTGATAATGCATACGACTCGAGTGTATACATGTAGTACATTTAGTTCCACTAGGTTGCACTCAAAATATTTCAACCTGAAGCCAGTGAAGGCCGAAGCAGACAGCAGCTACAAAAGTGTAGTACAGTACTCGGGATCGGAGTCACGCATGCAGTTCTGATTCAAAGTGGCCATAAATTTATTTTGACTAGTAAAAAGCGGCATCAGACACCAGAAAGTTTCTACACCGCAAGCAAACATACACAAACAGCAGAGGCTGACATCGCTGGGACACGATGTGAGCAGTTTTCCGGGAATTCCTTTCAGAAATTTCCTCAACAGCAGCGGGGCAGTTCAGACACTGAAACTTGTAGTACAGAGGTAGAATGCAGAGTGACCAACGGAATCATTTCCTTTGCTACCCTCAGCTGAGGTTTGCAGTAGTTGTTTTCATCGGCGCGTAGAGACGAGCTTGTTCCTTATCCGACCGTGCACGGGAGGTGAGTCGTAGCAACATGGGCATCGGTCAAGATCGCGATTTGCTCCGCTTGCTAGATCCTTGTCTGTCGGGCTTTGTTCTCATGTATGCTTAGCTGTGTGTCATTGGCTGATGCGGTAGGCGAAGCGGAGTCGCCATTTCCCTCTGTGTGTCCAACAGTCCTGCTGTGCATCACTGGCTGAGCACGTAAGTGGGGATAAGCACAGGTCTGAGGTCGTAACGTAAAATTCTCACTTACAGAAACATGTACGTCACGCGGCGGTATGTTGGTGAACGGGCAAGGCGTGCAGGGGCCGCAAATAATTGCCTCAGTCTAGTGCCTTCAGAATGAATAACGAAATTCAGGAAATCAACGTGAAAGTACTCCCACTGGTATGACGCTCGAAACGAATTCATCAAAATTGTGAAGAGTGTTCAGCGTTTCTAAAGTCAGACCTCGCTTATCCGGTCCTCGTTTTTCCGGATCCCTCGCCATCCCCAAGAAAATAGCTGGTTACAGATTTACGGCATACGTGATGCATCCAACATAACGAGTGTTCCATTATCCGATTCCCTCGTCTATCCGGATATTTTTGTGGAAAACGGATGTGTTCGGTTCAGAGAAGGTCTGACTGTACAGGCCCGCCGGAAGGTGGGCGAAGTTGGTCCGGTTTGAGGGGGTTGGGGGGGGGGGGGGGGGGTGGGGGATCTCCCCCGTAATGTTTTTGAAAAAACGGTCAGAAATAGGAGAATTTGGCCCTTTCACAAGTTTTCAGAACAAACTACAGGGAATAATTTTGCATGGATGTACAAATGTATGACCCACTATGGGTGAATGTACATACATGTACATGTATGTATGTATGTATCATCATCATAAGCCCATAGCCCAAAGGCCGTCGGGGCATCACAGAGCAAGTATGAACAAGCGAGCGCCATAAAAATCTATCGCGTGCGGCAGCTAGCAAGGACTGCACGTCAAGTGCAGTCAATGAAATAACATTATCAAGCCATGACATTCTAGGCCTGCCTCGGCCACGACCTCCAGCAACACAACCCTGAAGAACAGTCAATGACAAACAGCCGGAACGAACAATATGACGAAAAACATTTTTCTGGTCATGAATGTATGCATGTATATATGTATGTATGTATGTATGTATGTATGCACGATCGATAATACATGGAAATGACAATGTATGTACAGGTCGTCCCTCGTTAATACATAATCTCTCTTGACAAATGTTATGTATTAACGGGTGTAATCGAATTCCTTTCTACTTTAGGTCGGACCCTAGAGCACTACCAATTCCGTCTGTAGGCTCCCTCGATCCCTCACGACCACACACTCAAGACCCCAAATACGGCTTGTTTACAGGAATTTGTCTAAAAGGAGAGTAAAAAGATCCACAAAAGCCAGCCTGATGCCGCGAGGTTCATGCCCTCACGCGCATCAAAGAACCATAGCAAAAATGGCGCACAGCATGATCAGATCACATGATCATGCTCTGATCAGCGATTCAAAGCGAGTCAACATATGATAACTAAATTATTGGAATCTTTCGAAAAACTATGATGTCAAAACATCAGTACATTTAGAGAATTATTTGAACAAGATCGAAGGAGAAGATTGATTACTTTATAATGAACTGCAAATCATGCAATTCCATTACACGGGGTTTATGTACTAAACGAAAGTGTACATAACTTGCTTGTATACCAGAATTTTTCACTTTTTTCAACTTTTCTGAGTGTTTCTTGCTGCCATGACTAGGGAGCGAGATATTCTTGATTCCCTCGATATAACATAAAAATTATGTTATAACGGTCACAGTCAGCGAAGATTCTACAGTTTACATGATACATGCCCAGCGGCGCCTGTACAGTCACTCGAAAAAACAAGAGCTTTGTCGGTTTGTGATGTGCGCTCTGATTTCTGAGCTAATTGCGTCCACAAGTAGAAACTAGAACACGATGTGCGTCCACTGGAAGGCCAAAAGACCAACAAATTATGTACTATTGAGGTAGGTGGCATGCGGGTACGGAGAAATGTTATGTACTAACGGGGTTTATGTACTAACGAATTATGTACTAACCGACAAAATTTGTATGGAAGTGACCACGTTTCGTCCGGGACTTGAGATTTCTTATGTACTAATGGGGTTTATGTACTAACCGGACTCGTATTAACGGGGGACGACCTGTACCCAGAATTTTTTCTCCCCGGTTCTAGACAAATCTCAGGGAGTGAGCAGAGGCAGAGTTGGTCCGGTTGTCGCCGGACCGATTCCGGCGGCCCTGCTGCACCAGTAGTTTCCTTCCCATTTCCATGTATTCCCCAGCCTGTATTTCACTACAAAAGGAATACGCTCAATGTATCAGTACAAACAGTGATGCCTGCTGAGTCTGAGCTCCGGATGTAAAGCCAAACGCCACCAGCAAGTGCCCTCTTTGTGATCCTAATATAGCTCTCATTCCAGCTCACAGGAGTACACCAGTATGCAGACCCTCCTTCTAGTCTGTCTCATTCCGCCCCGAGATATTTTGATGCATAGTGATTACGACGCTCATCATTCGCTCCCTTGTCACTGGACAGTTCTGTTCGTTTGGTTTTAGCGAATTCAAATGAAGAAAACAACAATACTTGAGGTGCTTCCAAATGCATCAACCAGATCACTTTGTCCTCAGAGACACATGCATTGGTCAGTATTCTGCAATGTTATTGCATGAGCTGATTGCTTAGCAACTGGTGGTGTTAGTGGACAGTATAGCGTGTGGACATTATAGCATAAATTGTTCCTTGGTCCGTTTTCTTTGCCATGAATCAATCGAGCTAGTTATTATAAGAAAAGGGGCCAAGGAACTGCAGTTATTGCGCTATTGTGCTCAAACCGAGGACAGGACTGTTTCGTCCTTTGTGGACTCATCTGCGCAGCACAGAGAAAAGGAAGCTGAACCTAGCCATAGTGCTAGCCTATAAATAGGTTGGCTGATGTCTCACTGCTCCCACTTGTCCCCCGAATGTATTCGTCTCTTTTATAAATGCTACCTCCTTCCTATCTTTCTGTACGGCGCCACTGCTTGGCATTCCCTGCTTAGTAAATCTGCTGTACAGACACTAGAAATACATCATAAACGTGTGTTGAAAATTATTTTTCGTAAACCCCTCTCTTTTCCCCTCTACTGATCTATATAGTTTGGCCTCCACCAGCCCCATCTCTATCCTGTCGCAGAGACAGTCATGTGTTCTGGTCCATCGTATTAAACTGAACATTGTCCCTGAACATCTCACCAAATATAATTGGTTTACTTTCGCACGGGACACTCGCAATGGCATAGTACTTCCCAGAGCTTTGTCAACTATGTTTACCAAATCTCCTATCTTCTCTGCATACTCGTATTGGCTCAAGCTGCCCATGGAAATGAAGACAATATCCAATATTAGACAGTTCATAGACCATGTTAAATGTCATGCCACGTTGTAGGCTCGCTTGCCTCTTTTGCTAGCTTATCTCGCCGCTCTCCACCATGGTCAACATGCATAGTGATACATTTCACCCCGCTGATGCATTATTTTCTTCCGATTATCATCTTCTTTCCTTCATTTTTTTTCTTCTATTGCCATGGCTGGCTAACGCCCCCTCCTTTGCATTGGCTTCTGCCATTGGACGGTGACATAATAATAATAATTATTATTTTATTTTTTCCTATATTTTTAAATAAAATTGGATTTGAACCAGCACTATAAACATTCCTCAATACACTTTGCATACAGTCACATACACTTTATTCCAAGTTGCTTCACGTTTCGTCAGATACAGAGAAAGGCACAAGTGCCATCAGCATGCGTGGCTCGTATCGTCGGCTGCCGATTGTAAATACGGCTCAAATGGAAATTACGACATTGACAAAGTGACTAGGCAGAAAAAAGCCATTTTTGCGCAAAAATGTGTTGGATTCTGCTTGTTCCCCAGGAGTTACAACAGAACCACCATCCATTTAAGGATCTCTTGTGAATGTTTTGGGTTCTTGTGGCTTTTGACTTGCACTCATACCTCGTTTATCCGGGCCGGCTGGGACTGGGCACTGCCCGTAACTTTGAAATGTCCGTAACTCCCAATAACATATATTTTGATGCTGAGAGGCCAGAGATGTGGCATTTGACGTCACTATTTCCACAAGATTTCGACAAAAGAGTAGTAATATTTCCACTGAAACGCGCCCAAAGGGTGCCCGGTAGACCGAAGTGGCGGTAACTTTCGGGGGGGGGGGGGTGACCGCGGTAAGAGTGTAGTTGGAAATATACACGTCTAACTCACTCCACCTTTGTGCTATTCATGTTCTCATCTCCAGAATGAGTGAGGAAGAAGGAGGCTCTGACATGGCCAGCCGATCGAGCCAAATTCCTAGCCCGGTGCCTCCACAGGATGATCCACTGAAGACACATCGTGTTAATGACGATACCACCGTCTTCATTTTCCATGGCAATTTTTGTTCGCCTTGGGGAGATGACGAGGTGAGTCATATCTGCTGTGCTCGAATTGCTGTCCAACCATTTCGAATCTTCCATTAATGTGGACAACCCCGCATTCTCATGTCAGGAGTGGCCGCTTCAAACCTAGAGGAAAAGAAGGAAAATCAGACCCTAAACTTCTCCCATCATCTCACCCTCCCTCACACTATGTCCCTTGGTCTGGCTCTCTATATCTCGTTCTCTGTCACTCACAACTAGTATCAAAGAGAAGGACGTGCACGGTCCTCAACATAATCACGAAATTCGAAAATATTGTTTCTGGCAAAGGGGCTAGCTGCTACAGTACAGCACAGCCACCACGTAGATCTAACGGCTCGCCATCTTGTTACAACAATGATCTCTCTGTTTATGTACGGGTACAATAGTCTACTGCCCTTGGACTTACATGTACGGGTGGTGTAAGTGGACATTATAGCATAACGTGTAGTTCCTTGATTCTTTTCTTTCCTTTACCTGTCCTTGCGTCTCCGTTCTAGTCTATAAATCTTTCTGTCAATATCTATTATAATATCAAGAGTCCATAACCCCAAGAGTGTGCAACTGGGGTCTGGCTGCTGTAGGCCCACTGTGCGGCGGAATTTCAACATTGCGTCATGCCGCTGAGGCACAAGTGTACAAAACTCCGCATTCCGCGGTGCTTGGAACCAGGGAGTAGTACAAGCGCAACGAACGTGTACGTCATTCTTGACGTAATTTCGGAATTCCGCCGCGTGGATCCCCATGTGCAGAGTTGCACACTCGTGATGGGGTTACGGACTCTTGGTAATACGTATATCTGTCATCCTGCTTCATGATCTTACATTGAAAGCATTATTTGATATTTGTGATTTTGTGTTCCTTCCTGTATGCCCTGCTGTCTCATCAGCACTGGCCTCAACTGACTGCGAGGATAGACAAGGCTGCTGAGGCTATTGGCAAAGCCACTGATTGGGCGGAAAGAGTGGATGGCAATACTTCTCCTGGTGAAATTGAACGGATATGTCATAGCATCACGCAAAATGCTTCGGGCCAGCCCAAGGAAGAGTGCAAGAATGTGTTCATTGTCCTGAGCTTTGACAGCACATTCCTCGATGAGCCTCCAGGACAGGAAGCCATGAAAGCAGCGTTTCAGAAGCTGGAAGATGCCCATGGGGGCGGTAAGTGTCAGACCTGCTTGTTTCCATGTCTGCCGTCTTTTTGATTTCTCCAAAAAAACCATCACAATATTGGCTATAAATGGAAGTGGTATGTCAAAGATTCTGTTAGAGGGTGGTCCTGCCAACCGCCCATATTTGTCCATATGCTTACGTTATTACGAGGCATGGTGGGCATTACACTTTTAGTATGAGATATACCACAGAATTGAAGCATTTGATGAAGCATGGTAGGTGGTTGAATCCTGTCTAATGCACTATGCGATTCAATGTAGCTAAGCCTTTGTTTTTGTTTTGTTTTTAAGCTGTATAGTGGGCGAAAGAGATTCTTGACAGGATTACAGGAATAATAGTTCAGCTTTCCTGGAAAATCGATTCATTTTTACTTGAACTATCTGTAGAATACGCTAATCTATGTAAAATCATGCAAACATGCAGTATTCAGTGCGCCAAGGATAGCATAGTGCTTGGCAATACTGAATCAGGAGTGTACACCCGTACGGTACTGGACTACATGAAGTGGATGTACAGTGAAACCTGTCCAAGACGACTCCTCGAGGGACCTCCAAAACGTAGTCTCCGCTACCAGGTGGTCTCTCTATCCAGAGTCATTTGACTGGAACTAGCACCCCTCGTTCCTGGTGCCAGTGTTCTTCTGGGACAGGTGTTCGCCTTATCCGAGTGGTCGCCGTGACTGGTTTTGCTGTACCCAGGTATGTGGCTATTGCAAAAGCGGAAATTTCCGGTGGTGTAATATTTTCGGTATTCTCCAAAATCAGCGGTTCGGCGGAGGGATATTTTCGGTAAACCCATTTTCCAGGTAAGTTTACTAGTACTAGTACCGAAATTTTCGGTGCATTTTAGGCAAAAATTGACACCAAAGTTACCGAAAATAGAACACTACCTAAAATTTCTGTTTGTACAATTTACAGCATCTGCGCTTATACAGTACAGTACCTGTACCTGTATACTGTTTCTGTTCTCTGCAGAACATGTGCTCGTTTTTCTCAGAGGCGAAGAGCATATAAATATGGGTGACGACACGGCGGCTGTCAGAATGTCGAAGTACACATTCAGTTTTCGGCCCAGTGACGAACAAGACAAAAGAATCTTTGAACTTCTCGGTCTGAACCGATGCGGTGCAGATACCGGTGCCTCCTGCAAGGTAAGATGAGTTTTATTAATTTTGCGTTGATCGCACGTACTGTCGTAAGTGCAACGTACTGTGCAGCATCTCATGCAACTGTGGAGGGAATCGCTGTCTGCAGTCGGATGCGTTTTCCAGT